>NW_027425253.1:0-8092 GCF_003597395.2 Chelonoidis abingdonii
CTCCTCCCTCACAAAGTCTTTTTTTTAGGACCCCAAAAGGGCAGTGATGGGTGGAATAATCCATCCGGTTACTTTGTCCACCAATTTGACCTAATTTGCAACACAGTAATTTTGATCCATTGATTTCTGAGTCCACACTTCCCTTGTTTACCAAACATCTCAACACAATCCTTGAGTTCTATCAATAGACTTTTGTCTGGGATAACCCAGCCTTTCTGTCTCCCCTTCTTATCTTTTTCCACCAACATTTATTGTTATAGGTAGTGGGAACATTTTATAAACGTGTATGCACTTTACCACAGTTACACTCACAATTGGGATAAGTATGTGTGACAGTATATATATCTGAGTTCACACCGTATCTGCCATTGTCATAATTCTTGTACAAGGCTGTAACCGTGCCTCAGTGGGTCACAACTGAGGATGCCTAATTCAGCATGAACTGCTGAGAAATAGGGCAGATACACTCCAAGACTGACAGCTAATCCCCCAGAGGATATACCAGACCAGCAACAAAAGTAAACTTCTGTTTCTCCACAGTTGCTAACAAGAAAACATAAAGGCAGTTTCATCGGACATTCCAGTTCTTATATCACCGCCAAAAACTCAGGATTCAGAGAAGAATGGTTCTTTACAACCAGTGTCATCAAATAATAGAGTCTTCTGATCCCAAAGGACCAGCCACGCCCCAAGGTCAATATATAACTTAGATCTTATTCAAAAATCACACTGATTCCAGTCCTGTAGTATCTAAAATCTAAAGGCTTATTCACAGACAGAAAGAAAGGTGATAGTTAAAATTATTAAAGGAATCAAGTACATACAGTAATTGCAGAGCTCATGGTTCAGGCTTGCTGGATTAAACTGCTGGTTTAAATCAAGTCTCTGGCGTACATCCACAGCTTGGATGGGTGATTCAGTCCTTTGTTTAGAACTTCAGTTTGTAGCAAAGTTCCTCCAGAGGTAAGAAGCAAGATTGAAGACAAAATGGACGTGTTTCCAGGGCCTTTTATGGCTTTTGCTATGTGAAGGGCATCCTATTGTTCTTTTGTGGAAAATTACAGCAACAAGATGGAGTTTGGAGTCAAATAAGGCAAGTCACATGTTCGCATGCCATTTCCCTCAGTCATTGCGCAGGAAGCCACTACCTGCACTCCAGACAGAATGTTTACTTGACAGTCCACTCAGTGTAGATGGCATCTCCCATGGTCTATTGTCAACCAAGTGTTTCTGATGAGCCACTTAATTTGAATAGTCGCTCCAAGATGTGCTGGCTAGCTAACTTGTGGGCAGTAACCTAGCAGCAACACATTGAAATCCAGGTATAGGAGCAATACTTATAATTTCAAATACAAAAATGATACATGCATATAGATATCATAATCATAACCAGAAAATCATGACCTTTTCATAGACACTTCACTTGGCATCTTTGTACACGATTGCTGCAAATATATAATAGTGGCTGCAACAATGCTTTATATGGTCTATTGTAATCAGATAACATCACAAAACGCATGTTTTGTAAGGGGTCATTTGAAAATCATAATTTGCTGTTCAATATTGTCCTGGTGAATAGTGTGTGGCAACATTGTGTGTGAAGTTATATATATGGATGGTGTATTAATACATGTTCCAAACCCTGTAGCTCTGCCAAACAGAAGTTGGCAAACAGTTCTGTCCTAGACAAAAGAATGTGTGCTTGCCCTAATTGCATTTGAGCAGTAAACATAGTCATTAAGTTTGAAGTGTTACCCAGATTTTTTCAACCAAGACTCTTGGTAATTTACCTGTGTGAGGGTGTCAGGAAATAAATCAGGGGAGTCACAGCTGTCCAAACCGATCGATGGCTGGCACAAACAGGACTACACGAGTGCTTTCACTTAAAGCTAAACTTTACTATGAGCTCTAGCACTTAAACACGTCCACAAACAGTTAGAAACACTCCCAACCCTTGATAATTACCAAGCTGAGTGTGGCTTTCGAGTGATTACAGCGGCAGCTCGTCTGCCTCTGGGAACACAAGATGCATCCAGAGGGAGAGGTCAGTCCCGAAAGAGTTCCCCTGTCTCAAGCTTTTTCGTTTATTTATACATTAGTAATTAAGAAACCTTGTAAGTATAGGAGTTTCAGCAAGAGGTTCCTTCTGATTATTGATTAACGCAGTTGTAGGTTTTTCCAGAACTTGCAGCCTTAGCCTCAATAGATGTTTCCGGGCACATCGCTACTCTTCGAAAATGCATGTATCAGCAATTTCACCCATTCTTATCAGGAAGGACGCCGGTCAAGCCGCCTTTCAGTGGCACCTAAACCCCTCCTCCCTCTAGTTCAAGCTGAGACTTGCATATAACAGCTTGCTGACTGGCTGTCTTACAATAAGCCATATGGTTTCAGAGTTATGGTTGCCAAGTCCTTGTGAAAGGAAAGACAAGGAAGTTCAAATAGGTGAAAAAATCGTCAGGGAACATCCTTCCACATCATCCTTGTCTCCTGAGTCTCAGTTGGAAATGTTTTGAGGGATAAATACAAAAAAGAGGGACGAAACATCCAAGTGCACCTCTTACTCTACTCCGTGGCCCATCTACATTGCACTTGACAAGACGAGGAACAGTCATTGGATCTGGCGAGAAGGCCTGACATGGAAGTGTGTAATGGTCTGAAAGCATTGATGAGAACTTTGCCTGACATCTGATATCCTTGTATTAAGTTCAGCATTAGTAGAATTTGTATCTTTATTTTTTGTACCATTTCTGACTTTTATGCCTCATTATTTATAGCTCACTATTCAGAGGGGTAGCCTGTGTTATCTGACTGTGTAAAGCAGCAGAGAAATCCTGTGGCCTTATGGACTAACAGAACGTTTTGGAGCTCCAAAACGTCTGTTAGTCTGATAAGGTGCCACAGATTCTCTGCCTGTCTTTTTATACCACTTTAAAATCTCTCTTGCAGTTAATAATGACATCTTTACTGTTTTTATTGATCCAGTGTGTAAGATTAAAGTGTCTGAATACCTGTTGAGATAATAATCTGACAACTTTTCCCTTAAAGGAGTAAGACCACAGTATATTTGCACTGTGCAGGAGAGGGCTGGGCAGTACAGGATGTACATTCTGGGGGAAATCTGGTCTGGGTTATGTTTGGGTCATCTGCAGTATAAGCCAAGGCTGGTGAGAGCCAGGTGTTAACCTGAATGGTGTCTGGCAGGCTGCAGTTACACACAAGCAATCAGGTGTGGCTTATTGCTGAGCAGGATGAGTTACCTTCAGCAGGTGGAAGTTACTTCAGCAAAGCATTGTACAGCACCCAGGTTGCTAGGCAGGGTGGACACAACACCACTGGGTCTTAGTTGTACCTGGTATGTCTTTCAGGCCCAAGTTACTTCACATTCCCCACTCACTCCATCCGGACTTGTAGTCACTGCTGAATTGACTGGGAGCCAAGGTGGGGAGCTGACAGAGCCTTAGTTGAAGTTTCCTGATCTTTCTCTCCAGCGTGAATGTGTAGCTACATGGAGGGACACTTTCTCTGTGGGAGTCTCTCCCCCTGGAGCTAGTAGGGAAGGATGTCCTGTGGAGCAGGGGGAGCTGGTAAGAGAACAGATCATCATGTAAGTGCAGTTAGGGGACAGTTCGGCTGCTACGAGGTGCTGCTACTCTCAGCCTACAGAAGAGAGCTCAGGCGCTCCCAGCAGGGCACCAGAACCCCCTGGCTGCTCGCAGTCATAGTTGCCAGTCAGTGAGCAATATAGGAGAGACTGTTTGGCAGGAGGAGGGAGAACTTAGTTTGTATAAAGTTAGTTTCCCCTTTGCTTTCTTAGCACACGAGAACAGGGAATGCTGCCTGATGGCCTAAACATTCTTCTATCAGACAAGGGGAGCAGAGCCTGGTCACAGGGGAACAACCATCCCCTGTTACGCTTCCACTGCTGTCTGTGGAACGGCATTTCCATCTGGTGGCGGAGTCGCAGTGGTGAACTGGGCCCTTGCTCTTCATCTCTCTCTTTTTAAGAGAGAGTATAAGGCTAGTTTCACAAGAACCAGAAAGAAAGGTGATAGTTAAAATGATTAAAGGAATCAAGTACATACAGTAATTGCAGAGCTCATGGTTCAGGCTTGCTGGATTAACTGCTGTTTAAATCAAGTCTCTGGCGTACATCCACAGCTTGGATGGGTGATTCACTTTGTTTAGACTTCAGTTTGTAGCAAAGTTCCCCAGAGGTAAGAAGCAAGATTGAAGACAAAATGGACGTTTCCAGGGCCTTTTATGGCTTTTGCTATGTGAAGGGCATCCATTGTTCTTTTGTGGAAAATTACAGCAACAAGATGGAGTTTGGAGTCAATAGGAAGTCACATGTTCATGCCAATTTCCTCAGTCATTGCAGGAAGCCACTACCTCACTCCAGACAGAATGTTTACTTGACAGCCACTCAGTGTAGATGGGATCTCCCATGGTCTATTGTCAACCAAGTGTTTCTTGATGAGCCACTTAATTTGAATAGTCGCTCCAAGATGTTGCTAGCTATTTGTGGGCAGTAACCTAGCAGCCAACATTTGAAATCCAGGTATAGAGCCAATACTTATAATTTCAAATACAAAAATGATACATGCATATAGATATCATAATCATAACCAGAAAATCATGACCTTTTCATAGACACTTCACTTGGCAATCTTTGTACACGATTGCTGCAAATATATAATAGTGGCTGCAAACAATGCTTTATATGGTCAATTGTAATCAGATAACATCACACAAGCATGTTTTGTAAGGGGTCATTTGAAAACTCATAATTTGCTGTTCAGTATTGTCCTGGTGAAATATGTGTGGCAACATTGTGTGTGAAGTTATATATATGGATGGTGTTATTAATACATGTTCCAAACCCTGTAGCTCTGCCCAAACAGAAGTTGGCAAACAGTTCTGTCCTAGACAAAAGAATGTGTGCTTGCCCTAATTTGCATTTGAGCAGTAAACATAGTCATTAAGTTTGAAGTGTTACCCAGGTTTTTCAACCCAAGCTCTTGGTAAACTTTACTCTGTGGAGGAGGTGTCAGGAAATAAATCAGGGAGTCACAGCTGTCAACAGATCGATGGCTGGCACAAACAGGACTACACGAGTGCTTTCACTTAAAGCAAACTTACTAGGCTCTAGCACTTAAACACGTCCACAAACGTAGTAAAACACTCCAACCCTTGATAATTACAAAGCTGAGTGTGGCTTTCGAGTGATACAGCGGCAGCCGTCTGCCCTGGGAACACAAGATGCATCCAGAGGGAGAGGTCAGTCCGAAATGAGTTCCACCTGTCTCAAGCTTTTCTCTATTTATACATTAGTAATAAAGAAACCTTGTTAAGTAAGAGTTTCAAGCAAGAGTTCCTTCTGATTATTGATTAACCAGTTGTAGGTTTTTCCAGAACTTGCAGCCTTGAGACCTCATATGTTCCGGGGCACATCCACTCTTCGAAAATTGCATGTATCAGCAATTTCAACCCAATTCTTATCAGGAAGGACGCGGGCTAAGCCGCCTTTCAGTGGCACCAAATCCCCCTCCCTCCCCCTTAGTCGCTGAGACTTGCATATAACAGCTTGCTGACTAGGCGTCTTTAACAATAAGCCATAATGGTTTCAGGCACTTTACTGGTTGCCAAAGTCTCCTGTGCAGAAGGAAAGACAAAGGGAAGTTCAATAGGTGAAAAATCATACAGGGAACACTTCCACATCATCTCTTTGTCTCCTGGGTCTCAGTTGGAAATGTTTTGGAGGGGGACTGAACTACAAAAAAGAGGGGACAAACATCCCAAGGCACCCCTCTCTCTCTCGTGCCATCTTATCCATGCACTTGACAAGACAGAGGAAGCAGTCATTGGACTCTGGGAGAAGGGTCCGACATGGAAGTGTGTAATCGTCTGAAAGCATTGATGAGAAACTTTGCCTGAATCTGATATCCTTTATTAAGTTGAGGCATATTAGTAAGAATTTATCTTTATTTTCTTGTACATTCTTTCTTGTACTTTTCTATGCCTCATTATCTGTGTTATACTTCACTTATAGATAGCTCTCTTGTCATGTTAATAAATGCATTAATAATCCTGTTTTATTGGATCCAGTGTGTTTAAATTAAAGTGTCTGAATACCTGTCTGAGATAATAATCTGACATACTTTCCCTTAAAGGAGTAAGACTCAGTATATTTGCACTGTGCAGAGAGGCTGGGCAGTCAGATGTACATTCTGGGGGAAATCTGAGTCTGGTTATGTTGGGTCATCCTGCAGTATAACCAAGGCTGGGAGAGCCAGTGTGTAACCTGAATGTGTCTGGCAGGCTGCAGTTACACACAGACAATCAGGGTGTGGCTTGAATGCTGAAGGATAGTGATCTTCAGCAGTGGAAGTTACTTCAGCAAGACATTGTACAGCACCCAGGGCAGGCAGGGTGACACAACTACTCACTGGTCTAGTTGTACCCTGGTATGTCTTTCAGGCCCAAGTTACTTCAACATTCCCACTCATCTCATCCGGACTGTAGTCATCCTGAATTGACTGGGAGCCAAGGTGGGGGAGCTGACAAGACTTTAGTTGCCCCTGATATCTTCTCTCTCACAGTGAAGTGTAAGCTACATGGAGGGACACTTTTCCTGTGGAGTCTCCTCTCCCCTTGGAGCTAGTAGGGAAGGATGTCCTGTGGAAGGGGGAGCTGGTAAGAGAACAGATCAGCAATCAGTTTGGAAAAGTATGGGGATATATGAAAAGTTGGTAAGGTGGATAGGAACATGGTTAGGGGAGACTCCAGCGGGTCCGTACGCGCAGGGTGACTGTCCAGCTGGAAAGGAGGTTCTTAGAGTCCATCAAGGATCGGTTTTGGCCCGAGAGATCTTATTAACCTTTGAATACGACCTTGGCACAAAGACGGGAGAGAATAAAGTTTGCGGATAGACACGAAGCTGGGGGGTATTGCTAACACGGAGAAGTGAACCGGGATAACCTATATAACAGGAAGATCTGGTACCACCTGTAAACTGGAGTAAATAGTATAAGGAATGAAATATAATAGTGGAAAAGTGCAAGTCTAGTTGCACTTAGGGATTAATAATAAGCAATTGTTGATATACCATGACGCTCAGTTGGAAAGGCGACGGAGGAGGAGAAGGACCTTGGGGTATTGGTGATAAGCGGGATGACTATGAGCAGCCAAATAAGCGTATGGCCAGTTAAAAAAGCAAATGTGGTTTTAGGGCATCGGGAGAGGTTATTTCCAGCAAGGATAGGAGGTGTTGTACCCGTTATATGAAGGCGCTGGTGGAGACCCCACTATCGGCACACACGTGTGTGCATTGTGTGTCCCAGGTTAAGAAGGATGAAATCAAACTGGAACAGGTTCAGAGACGGGCTACTAGGATGATCCGAGGAATGAAAACCTGCTTAATGAAAAGGAGACTCAAAGAGCTTGGCTTGTTTAGCCTGGCCAAAAGGAGGCTGCGGGGGGATAGCTTGCTCTATATAATATAAAGGGGGATTAACATTAGCGGGAGGGAGAGGAATTATTTAAGCTTAGTACTAATGTAGGCACAAAGGACAAATGGTACAAACTGGATATTAGGAAGTTCAGGCTTGAAATTAGACAAAGGTTTCTAACCATTAGAGGAGTGAAGTTCTGAACTAGCCTTTCCGATGGAAAGTAGTGGGGGCAAAAGACATTACTGGCTTAAGACTAAGCTTTTTTTTTTTTTGATAAGTATAGGAGGGATGATAATGATGGGATAGTTTAATTTGGGGCAAATTGATTGTGGATTAATCACAGATAAGTCTGCTGAATGGTCTGTGAGGGAATGTTGGATGGGATGGGATCTGAGTTACTTGCAGAGAATTCTTTCCTGGTGCTGGCTGGTGAGTCTGCCCACATGCCAGGGTTTAGCTGATCGCAATTTGGGGTCGGAAGGAATTTTCTCCCAAGGGCGGATTGGCAGGGGCCCTGGAGGTTTTCGCCTTCCCCTGCAGCGTGGGGCATGGGTCGCTTGCTGGTGGATCTCTGGCAGCTTTGAGGTTTCAAACCAAAATTTTTGAGGAACTTCAGTAACTAGTCATGTGTTAGGGGT
>NW_027425253.1:8117-10028 GCF_003597395.2 Chelonoidis abingdonii
TAGGGGTTGTTATAAAAGTGTATGGGTAGGGTTCTGTGGCCTGCTTTGTGCAGGAGGTCAGACTAGATGATCATATTGGTCCCTTCTGACCTACGAGTCTATGAGTCTATGTAAGTGGCAGTTAGGGGACAATTCTGCTGCTACGAGGTGCTGCTACTCAGCCTACAGAAGAAGAGCCCAGGCAGCTCCCCAGCAAGGCACCAGCACCCCTGCTGCTCACACTCTAGTTGCCAGTCAGTGAGCGAATAGGAGAGACTGTTTGCAAGGAGAGGAGAGGAGAAATTGTTTGTATAAAGTATTTTCCCCTTTGCTTTTAGCACAGAAACAGGAATTGTGCCCTAAGCTAAACACTTCATCATGACAAGGGAGCAGAGCCTGTCACAGGGGAACAACCATCCCCTCTTTGAAGTCCCTCTGTTACGCCTTCCACTGCCATGCTGTGGGAAGGCATTTCCATCTGGTGGGAGGAGGCAAGTGGTGAACTGGGCCCTCTGCTCTTCTGCCAAACTCTGATCATTTTACTACCTTGGCCTCCCATCCTCCCTCCCTCTGTTTGTCTCCTTTGTCCACCCATTTGACATGCAGACTGTGAGCTCCTGAGGGCAGGGACTGTCTCTTGCTACTTGCCTGTATAGTGCCCAGTATAATGGGGCTTTGGGCTCCTAGGTGCTGCTGACGTGAAAAGTATTTTATAAATAGGGCTTCTGTTCTTTTGAGTTTATGAATTTCATTGTGGGGTTTATTTTTAGCATTGCTTGAGTTCAATGAAGATGTCCAAAAATCAGGGCTTTTCGAGGCTTTATCTTTGTATATACACAAGCACCATTTCAAGCAGCACTACATTGAAGCTCACTGGGAAACCTGCAGTGCACACCAGATAAGCAGACCAATTAATGTGCAACACAGTTAAAAGTGCATTTTAGAAATCACACCCTGTAGTCCACATTACTGCTCCTTGTAGACAAGCCCTTAAGTAGAAGCCAGGAAGTAGGGACATGGTCTGTATAAACCAATTGCACAGGGAAAGGAATGAAGTCAGCATGAACTAAGTGAACATTTCTAGTGGTTTTTAGTGTTCAAGAGTGGATTAAACATCAATTTATTACCTTGTACCACGGGGTTGTTTTATCACTGGTGTTGGTTAATACTAGGGCTGTCGGTTATTAAAAATCACAGGACAGTATGTTTCAGATTATACCCAGTGCTCATACTCACTTTTTTTATGGTGTTTGACGATGATTTTTCAATTACAACACAGAATACAAAGTGTACAATGCACACTTTAAATTTATTTTTTATTCAAATATTTGCACTGTAAAAGCAAAAGAAATTGTAATTCAATTACCTAATACACAAGTTGTAGTGCAATATCTTTATCAATTGAAAAGGTTATAATCTACAATATAATTTGGTTACAAAAAAACTGCATTCAAATAACAATATAAACTTTAGAGCCTGCATGTTCACTCAGTCTACTTCAGCCAGTCACCACACAAACAAGTTTGTTACATTTGTTGGAGGTATGCGCCACTTCTTGTTTACAATTAATCTAACGAGAACAGGCGTTTGGCATGGCATGTTGTGCCAGGGCGGCTCTAGGCACCAGCAAAGCAACATGGGTTGGGGAGCCCATTTTTGCCAGGGGCGCAGGGATCCAGCATGGGACTGAGACAAATGAGGCCCTGGAAGCTGTAGTTCTTGGTTTAGCTCCCTGTACTATTAGAGCCAGCCATAGAACAGGAAAGAACTACATTTCCCAGCATTCCCTCTGGACACAACAAACTGGAAAGGAAGTGATAGGGGAGCCTCATGCTGCATCTGCTGTGAATGGAAGCTGCACTATGAAGCAATAGGAATACATATTTTAACATTAAAAAAATAGGACACTCCACGGGAGGAGGGTAGCCCCAC
>NW_027425254.1:0-2832 GCF_003597395.2 Chelonoidis abingdonii
TTTGGACTCTAAGGTTCAGATTGAGGAAAGTATACTATGACAGCTCAACAACTGGATAAAGACAATGAGATTTAGGATAGATTCCCTGGCTTCCCTGGTGTCATCTCTATTCCAAGGGGACCTCCTAACTTCAGTGGATCTAGCAGATGTGGAGCTTCATATTCCCATATACTCATGTCACTGCAAGTTTCTGAGGTTTGTTTGTGGCACAGATCACTACCAGTTCTGAATGCTCCCATTTGGGATCTCATCATTCCCTCTCCCCCCACCCAAGTCTTTACAAAGACTCTTATGGTGATCATTGCCAGATTCAGGTCTCAGGGGGAACCACCTTTACCCCTTTCTGGGCAACTTCGCAGTCAGAGTTCTGACCCAAACTGCAGCACACAATGCCACGATTCAGACTCTGGACCTCTTGCAGGTGCATTGTTTTGTAATAAATCTAAAGAAAAGTTCACTGATTCCCTCAACAAGGATATCACACCTGAGAGTGGACATGGATACCTCAATGATGAAAGTCTGTCCATCACTGAGAGTGCACAAGGCCAGCCATAGTTCAATGTCTTCAGCTATTGGGCCTCCTTGTGTTTTGCATAGGCAAGATCACACATCAGATGTCTCCAGGCCTTCAGGCTCAAAGTATGGAATGCTCCCTAGAGTGCATGAAAGAGCAAGTGCTGGTCCCAAATCAAGTGCATGATTCCCTAAAACTGACAGGCCCAGGCGACATCTGCAACATCTCCCCATATGCCTTCCAGATCCTCTGGTTCTCACAACCAGCACTTGCCCAATGGGTTGGGGTGCTCATTTAGGAACCCAAACTGCACAAGGACTCTGGAGCCATGGGAAGAGGAACTACAGCATCAATCTCCAGATGAGAGCTGTCAAAGTACCCTTTTGAAGGTTCCAGAGCCACCTCAAGGGCAATAATGTCCAGGTTCAGTCAGACAACACAACTATGGTCACATACATAAACAGCCAGGGAGTGACAAGGAGCTCAGTGCTACATGCAGAAGGAATGGAGTCTCTTCCTTCCCTAAGAGCTCCAACTTTCCACCAGCTGACTTGTTTGCAAACCACAAGAACAGAAAGTCCCAAATACTTCACCAGAGAAACAGATCCCAAGTACACAGGAACAGATACCCTGTTGCACAGATGGCCCCAAGGCCTGTTATATGTATTTTCACACTTTCCACTCTTAGGGAAAGTGAGGTGGAAGATAAAGCAGGAACAAACAAGTTAACCTTATACTGCCTGAGGCAACCCTAGTTTTCTGAGTTGATGTTGCTGAAGCTGAAACCACTGTTGCAGCTACCGTTGGGACCAGACATCCTGTTCCAGGGTCCATTTCTCCATCTCCCTTTCTCTATCGTCTCCAGCTAATATCCTGGTTATTGAATGGTAACACTAGCAACATCTGGCCTCTCTTCCAAAGTCATCAAAACTTTACTGTCATCCAGGGGAGTCTCTGTGCTAAAAGCCTACTCCTCCAGCTGGGCCAAGCTCAGTGTATGGGGCCCCAGGAGCACATTGTAGACCCTAGAGATCCAGGAATCCCAGCTATTCTGGACATCCTACAAGAAGGTGTGGAGAAAGGTCTCCAGCCCAGCACCATAGCACTCCAGGTATGTTAGCAGGATCCTTGGCAAAGAATCCTCAGGATCCAGGTTCCTCAGAACAGTCAGACTGGCCAAGCAAGCAGCGCGGCCACACGGGCATTGGCTAAATTCTTTATAAGATACTCTAAGGTGAATTTTCTGTCTTCTGCAGAGGCAGGCTCTAGCAGGAAGGTGCTGCAGGCTGTTCTTTTGCCTTTGAGCGAGCTTTAGAGGGAATTTCCTTTCTATCTCATTCTGGGTTTTTGATGGTTTCTGGATCCCTCCCTGCTTCTGTTTCACTGCTCACCACTTCCCAGATATAGCAGAATTGTGGGAGACACTGGGCTGCAGAAGGGAAACATTCCTTTCTGCTAGCAGCATCTCCCACAATTCTCTTCCTGGATGGCTTGTTAGCCTAACGGTCAGCATTTGATTTGGACTATTACTATGCAGACAACTGCCTGCTGTAGATAGTTTATAAATTGGCTTTAATAGTATCTATTTATGAGTATTTACACAGCTTGGGAAAGACTCATCTGGAAGCAAGCAGGAGAAGGAGGCGTGGCCAGCACATGCTGCACATTGGCTTTGAACCACCTCTGAGAACTATAGAATGGAGGGAAGCAGCCCATTCATATCAAAATTGTGGAGGATGCTGCTAGTGGAAAGGAAATGATTGGGTAAGAAATGTTCCATGTCCATTGCTTTGCTATCTAATGACCTGGAAAGAGTGACCTTCTCAGAAAGTAAATACACAAGGAAAGAGAAGAGTTGTTTTAGTCCCTGACTAGAAATGATAGGCTGAAAATATCCAGAATAGCTGAAGATCAGAAGGCAAATTCTTTTAGACAGTCTTGCACAGGAAGTGGTGAGAGCCCATCACTTCAGAGCGTTACTCAGCACTAGGGACTGAGCATTTTTGAAAGTTCCAGTAAACTAGGTAAAACTCTCATTGATTTCGATTGGAACAGACTTAGACCAATGCTGAGTGCTTTTGAAAATCCTACTCTAAATGGACAGGATGAGCTAATAAGGGTTTTTCTTTGGTTTTTATTTTTTTTGGGGGGTGGGGAAAGGGTTGTTTTTTTTATGATTTGATGGTGAAATTCTATGAACCCTGAGCTTAAAGCTTCTACTCTTGCTCTCATGTAGCTGTAACTGAAGCATGTAATTTACAAAGATGTTAAAAAGTTGGTAGAAGTTACGTTCTGACAGTGTGTCTCACTTTCTCCTA
>NW_027425254.1:2984-7758 GCF_003597395.2 Chelonoidis abingdonii
AACCCACTCACACAGGGCTACTTCTGTAAGAAGTTCACTCTTTGTTATTTTTTCCTGGATCCCAAACATGTGGACTATTGTCTCTAAACTCTCTGACTGTGAACACTGTCTGAACATGATCCTCAGGCCTCACAACAAGTGCATTGGAGAGTCTCCTGTGGAAAAAACCTATAATTCTCAGTGAGCATTAAAGCACATTTACACGAACACAGATATTCAAAGTTACAACTAGAAAGGTACGTCATCCAATACAGCTTCATGGAAGAAGTGGTTTTAAAGGAAGATTTGATTTAACAAGCAGTGGGATTACCTGATATACAACAGGAAGAGTTGTCAAGCATAGGGAGCAGCAGAGAGGACAGAGAAGATATCTATGCAAGCGAATGCTAAGAACGAAAAGAGTGCAGAAATATAGTAATAAGCATAATCAATGAAGCACCTAAACAGTTGAGAGGGAAGCTAGCATAGCCACGGGAACTAGGAGTGCGGGGGGTGCTGCGAGCACCCCCAGGTGTTTACACAGGCCTGCTGCTGGCCCGCATGTGGGGTCCCAGTGCCGCCCTGTGCCCAAGGACGTGGCTGCCAACCCCACGCCCGAGAGTCCCGCGCCGGCCCAGCTTGGCCCCCTACCTTGTCTGGGTCCCCCACCCTCGCCCGAGACATTGCCCTGCTCCCAGCCCCAGCTCTGGGGACAGGGCAAGAGCCTGGCGTTTCAGCACCCCCACTCTAAAAGTGTGTCATGCACACTGGAAGACAGACAAATTTGAACATGATTGATTCTATACATTATGTAGCCACAAGGTGAATTTTGTTAGGAAACTACAAATATTCCCAGGTGGGCACACCACATCTGTGGACTATTACTAGGTGAAAAATAAGCCTACATCTCCTTTTGCTATTAACATGTTCCTTGCTTATATTGTATGTTAGACTAAGCTCTTCAGAACAGAGGTGTGTGTTTATGTTTGCAAATGGATGGTGTACATCTATACACTATAGAGATGCTTCCATAATAAAACAAAGCAGAAATCATGAAAAGTAATGTTCTTAGCACTGCATACAGACTCTTCTAGCCACTTGAATGGTGCTAGACTTTGATACAAAGCAAATCAAGAGGCTATCAGGCTACACTTAAAAAGAAATCCAGAGAATTGAAGGACCTTTGAATAGAGAACCAGCAACTACCTCCTACAGACATAAGTTAAACATGGGAAAGCTCACTGTTTCTTTAACTTGGGCTCTGTTTGTATTTTCTTGTCATTTATAATTTGCAACCATAAATTGGAAAGGGGGGAAAGTGTTTCAGGACTCTGTTCTTTCTTTGCACACTAATATATTAGTTTAATGAAATGGAGTCATTTCGTCTGTCACCTTTCTTCAATGGACAAACACAGCCTATACAGGATGTTTTTAAAACCTGTCAATGTTATAGACAGCTAGAGACTCACTCACTCACTCATGCCCGTCACCCCAACCAGGTATGGCTGCCAACCACAGATCTCCGGATCCTCTATCCTGGCCATTTGCGTCTAGCTGGTCTCAGGTATAGCCCATTTTTTGCTATCAGCCTGCAAGGTCGCGTCGCCAGTATTCTGGCTCCTCAACGTCGTTCTGTCCAGCTGCGTCCATCTTGTCTCCGCTAATGCCTAATAGGGTCAGTGTTGCTCCTCATCTCTGCTGCAACTCGCGCCATTTCCTGACTCGTACATGCCTCACGTCCAGTTGCCCATGGTAATCCTCCTGCCAAGAAGGTAATCGCTTAGTGCTTCCTCATGCTTCACCACCCAGCGTCATGCATCTTGAGTTGAAGACCCTCTTTTCCAGGTAAATAGTCTTCTGTTGTCTCTATTGTTGGCGTTTCTGTAGCAGGTTGATTTTTTACGGGATGGAGTTGCTAGCCCCACACCCAACCCTCCTCCTTTATCCTGACTTGGGACAGGCAGATGGCCCCAAAGGACCTCTCTGGTGGAGTTACAGTAGAGGGCACCAGCGATAAATTTGGCCTAAGTGTTATCAAGATCGAAGGAGGGATGACGACCTAAGAATTTGAAGACTTGGGTTCTGTTCTTAACCTTGCTTCAAACTTCATGTATGTGACCTCAGGCAAGTTATTTAATCTGTGTGCAGGGCCACCCAGAGGGGGGGAGCAAGTGGGGCAATTTGCCCTGGGCCTGACAGGGGCCCTGCGAACCCTGGCCCAGCGACGGTCCGGGTCTTCGGCAGCATTTCAGCGGTGGGGGGCCCTTCAGTGCTGCTGAAGACATGGAGCGACTGAAGGGCCCCCCACAGCTGAAATGCCGCTGAAGACCCAGACCACCGCTGGGTGAGTACAAGCGCCTTAGCTCCTCCGCTTTGCCTCGGGCACCCTGAATCCTCTGGGCAGCCTTGTCTGTGAGCTTCAGTTTCCTCATCTGTAGCATGCAGATAATAAACTACTTCTCTACTCAGAAGGTTGTTGAGGCTAAATTAACTAAAGTTCATTAATATCCTCAAATAAAAACAAGTGTTTTGGATTAAGATGAATGTATCCTCTTAATAATAATGCATTGTTCCCCTTAAGCAAGCACATACAATTCAGTGCTTCCTAGCACAACTCAAAATTTAGCGACCACTGTAATATTTTACTTACAGTGGAAACTTTCATTCAGCTCGTCTCAATATGATGAAAAATCCTTTTTTGCTTTGGACAGATATTAATCCCATTTTTGCCAATGGTCTTTTCAGTTCAGCACATTTTATGGTAATTATCTTGACCAGCTTATTAAGCAACATGATAGAGTATTACAAGGAGACAGTGGTTTGGATAAAGTCCAAGGATAATATTTACTTGGTTGGGCAAATGTGTTACGCTATATAGTACAGGTCTGCAAACCAGGGATGTACCATCTTTTTTTCCTATTATGAATTAATCATGTTGGATGTGGTCTGAATATAGTATATAAACAGCTGTAATTCAAGCTTGGATTGGTTTCATGCCATTAGGGCCATCTACAGAAGTTTCCTAATTGAGAATAATAATAGAATGAGGCTGGATTGTCGCTATATGGGGTTAGTACCCCATATAGCGACAATCCAGCCTCATTCTATTATTATTCATATGAACTGTATTTTTCCATATTTGAGTTATATTGGAGACTTCTTGTAGCAGAGAAAGTGTCTTCATATTTGAGCAGTGCCAAACACAATCAGCATTTAATAAATAAACGATAATAATAATGATGATGTGGAGGCATAGGCCATTAACCCACACCCTTTTCCAACAGTTTACAGCAACCGAAAAGGAAGAACATACTTTCAGAGCTGAGAATTAGTCTAGCCTGTCAGGTCTCATTTTGATTACTTTTCTCTTGAACTATCTTATATATTCAGATATTCCGTGCTCTACTTCTCCAGGTGTCTAGCCTTACAACAGTTTTACCCTCTGCAACAAAAAATACAGTGGAAGTTTGGTAAAACAAAATAGATGCACCATGTAATAGGCATCTCTTTCTGGACACCTCCCTCCCCCAATTCCACCTTATTCAATGTTTCTTACTGCTGTTCAGGCTTTCAGTTTCATGATGCCAAGTGCTGAAGACCAAATGGGAAACACAGAAGATCAAAGTCCTCTTTATCTGAAAACCAACCCCCACAATGACAACTTTCTTCTTCTTCCCTGTGGGTAACTTCTAGCCTAACCTAAAGGGACCACCCTGAATCGGAAGGGAGTCAGTAGTTCAGGGCTTCACTTTAACCAGAACCAATTACACTTGCCAAATTGTGCATAATTACATGTGGAGAATCTAGTTTAGGTATTTTATGCTCCCTGACATGGCCTCAATTCTAATATTTCACTTTCACTAAACGTAAGTGAAAAGACCCAGGCCTTATGTACTGACTCTGTCAATAAGTTTGCATTTTTAAGTCTTCTTGACTATATTTATGTGTAAACACATTATCAACTCTTCAGACTTGATCTGGTTAATAGACATGCGTTGTGTTTAATGCAAGTCTTGAAGCTCTTGTGATGGGCATATTAAAATGCCTAAGTGTGGCATATGGGGTAGGAGAGGGAGAAAGGATAAAGCAGCCAGCCTAGATGTAAGATTGTATGTAGACATCTTAGTGTTCTGATGATAATATCAAGCGCAATGGCAAAATAGGCCCCAACCCTGCATTCATACAGACTCATTGACTTCAGTGGGACTCTGCTCAGGCAGTAGGCAGAATATATTAGATTGCTGCATTATAGAATCATAGAATATATCATAGAATATCAGGGTTGGAAGGGACCTCAGGAGGTCATCTAGTCCAACCCCCAGCTCAAAGCAGGATCAATTCCCAACTAAATCATCCCAGCCAGGGCTTTTGTCAAGCCTGACCTTAAAAACTTCTAAGGAAGGAGATTCCACCACCTCCTTAGGTAACCCATTCCAGTGTTTCACCACTCTCTGAGAGAAATAGTTTTTCCTAATATCCAACCTAAACCTCCCCCACTGAAACTTGAGATCATTGCTCCTTGTTCTGTCATGGGGTACCACCGAGAACAGTCTAGATCCATCCACTTTGGAACCCCCTTTCAGGTAGTTGAAAGCAGCTATCAAATCCCCCCTCATTCTTCTCTTCTGCAGGCTAAACAATCCCAGTTTCCTCAGCCTTTCCTCATAAGTCATGTGCTCCAGTCCCCTAATCATTTTTGTTGCCCTCCGCTGGACTCTTTCCAATTTTTCCACATCCTTCTTGTAGTGTGGGACCCAAAACTGGACACAGTACTCCAGATGAGGCCTCACCAATG
>NW_027425255.1:0-7482 GCF_003597395.2 Chelonoidis abingdonii
GCCAATAAGCGCAGGACCCACCAAGATAGAGGAGGAACTTTGTCACAATAGATTTACCTATTTACCAACTCATTTGTTGATCATTACTTGGACTACATATATTGGTATGAAAACTATAATCACGAAATAGGAGATTCTTCAATAAACCAATTTTCACAGAATAAGGATTCTGCAAAGTTTAACTGTTTACTTTCCATCTACCCCGACTTTGAGATAATTTGAATTTTATATATTTTTGATGAATTATATTGAGGTCTATTTGTAAGCATTTTTTGTTTTATCAATTTAAATGTTCACAACTAAGCAAAATTATGGGTTTCAAGATTTTTTAATTTTTATTTATTTAAATTTTCACAGTTGTGGGAAATTCAGGGGGAATGGACAAGAATTATTTAATGACAGTAGACACTGAGATTCAAAAGAGATAAAGCTTTAGAACTGTTAAAACATAGATTGTCAAAACCACATGCCAAAATCTTCAAATAAATATCCTTAAACACTAATAAGTCCTCAAGCAGAATTCTTCTTAGTTTACCTATCTGTAAATTTCAATGGTTATTGTTGGAAATACTTTTTCATCCATTTGTTCATGTACAATGAAATCGTTGTTTACTGACATTTACCAACAAAAATCTAATCCTTCCAAGCCTAGTCATAAGTAAGCAGACAAAGGGCTGCAAGTCACCCAACAAAAACTTATGTACATCTGTAGCTCCCCAATACTCACAAGTCCTCCATTCCAACACAATTAGACATTAAGGGAAGTCTAATGACGATGATTCGCCTGTGCAACCTAGACTATAAACTGTTTGGGGTAGTAACTGGCTTTTTTGTCATTTGTCACTACATCACCCAGCACAGTGGTTCTCAAACTGTGGTTCAGAACCCCAAAGTGGGTTGCAACCCTGCTTTAGTGGGGTCACCAGGGCTGGCGTTAGACTTGCTGGGGCCTGGGGCTGAAGCCAAAAATCTGAGCCCTACCAAAGCTGGAGCAGAAGCCTGAAGGCTTCCAACCCTGGGTGGCGGGGCTCAGGTTACAGCCCCACACCCACCCAGGGCCGAAGCCCTCAAGTTTCGGCTTCCTCCCCCCCTGGAGGGATGCAGGATTCAGGCTTTAGCTTTGGACCCCCTGTTCAGGGCGGAGGGGCTCAGTCTTCAGTCCCCCTTCCAGAGGTCACGTAGTAATTTTTGTTGTCAGAAGGGGGTCACGGTGCAATGAAGTTTGGGAAACCCTGACCTAGCACAATGGAACCTTGATCCTCACCTGGGGTGCAATAATTAATTAATAATAATGAATAGAATAGTATTATAAATAAAGTATAATGGTATATAAATCAGGAAGACAGGACAAAGATCAAGATCACTTGACATCAGGATCAAAATTACAGGGCAACTTTAGGGAAGTAGGAACAAATGTTCATGTGCAAGAATAATTTTCATTAACAGAACCCAAGGTTGCCCATTCCTTTCCAGAGCCATACAGTGTACCCAAAGCAGTACTGACTCTTATGAAGTGTACAGACAGAATGCTGATGATGATCTACAGAATTTCTTACTATTAACTATCGTAAGAAACTAAAGCAGGAGTTGCAACAGAGTTACACCTTTCATCCCTGGTCCCCAAACTGATTCCTTATTCACTGCTATAAACATTAAATCAATGCATTAACAGAGCCTGTGCTCTCACAAAATGTTATACTCTGCACTGAACACACAATCCAAGTACATGAAGGGATGCAGAGTAATTGAACAGTATACACAATCTCTCTTGCTGGTTATAATTTTCTCTAGTTAAATGGTGAATTGCATATTGAAACAATCTCTTTTTCCTCTTTAAATAATGTGTGTCAAGTTTCTAGTGCTAAGGCAAAAAACTAAGAAAATGCTTATGTCATGGTATAATTCCCCACTCTGAACCTTAGCGTCCAAAAGATGGGGTACCAGCATGAATTCCTCTAAGCTCAATTACCAGCTTAGTACTTGTAGCGCTGCCACCAACCAGGAATTCCAGTGCCTGGTACACTCTGGTCCCCCAAACCTTGCCCGGGGAACCCAAGACCCAGATTCTGGGATCTTAACACAAGAAAAGTAAACCCTTTCCCCCACCGTTGCCTCTCCCAGGCTTCCTCTCCCTGGGTTACCTGGAAGATTACTGTGATTCAAACTCTTGAATCACAAACAGAGAGGACAATTCCCTTCCCTCCTTCTCTTTCCCTTCCAGACTCTCCCTGAGAGAAAAGTATCCTACACAGAGAGAAATTACCTCTCTCTCCCCTCTCTCCTTTCTCCCACCAATTCCCTGGTGGATCCAGACCCCGTCCCCTTGGTCTCACCAGAATAAAAAACCATCAGGTTCTTAAACAAGAAAAGCTTTAATTTAAGAGAGAAAAAAACAGTAAAACATCTCTGTAATTTAAGATGGATTAGGTACAGGTTTTCAGCTATAGACCACTGGGCATACCCTCCCAGCCTTAGATATACAAGTACAATAAAAATCCTTTCAGCAAAATACACATTTGAACTCTTTCCAGCCAAATGCACAATTAAACTCCTTCCAGCAAATGCACATTTGCAAATAAAAAAACAAACATAAGCCTAACTCGCCTTATCTACCTAGTACTCACTATTTTGAACTTATAAGAGCCTGTATCGGAGAGATTGGAGAAACCTGGTTGCACGTCTGGTCACTCTCAGAACCCAGAGAGAACAACAACCAAAAACTAACAGCACACACACAAAAACTTCCCTCCCTCAAGATTTGAAAGTATCCTGTCCCCTGATTGGTCCTCTGGTCAGGTGACAGCCAGGCTATGCAGGGCAACAATCAAAGGTTTACAGTTTGGGATACCATTTAAAATCTATGGAGAAATCACCAATCAGGTTACACAAGTCTTTGCAGTCTCACTGCCCAGTAGTACGACACACACGCACACATGTAATCCACTGTTAAATTACCTACGCGTTGCTTCTTGCAGGGGAAGACCAGTGGTTGTCCCTTTAACCAGTACTATCCAGTCGCCTTTTGGCTTGAACTGATACAATTGACTTATTGACAAAATCCAAGGAATGTCCAAAACCAATTAAGCCTAGCGGCTTTACCGTAGATAATGACAGTTGGCGGAAGACTAATTGATTGGCTTTGGTCAATGAGTAAACACAGATTCTGAATAGACATTTTCTTTAAACCACAGGATGTGTCTAAGGCAGACGAGCGTGCTTCCCAGCAAGGATGAACAACACAGGCATTAGCTTAAGGCAAGGGGAGGCCAGATGCAGATACCAGAACTTGAAGGCTAGTTACACACATACAGAAGCCTGATACGCCAGAGCTGATGGGGACATAGCTGCACAAATACCACGAGCAAAGGTAACTCATGAAAGTAATGCCACAGTACTTGTGCATTTAAGCTGGCGCAATCTAAATCTGCCGACTAGCATTTAGAATAATAAAAGGGTTTGTTCTCTTATCAATCTTCCTGGCTAATGCATATAAAATGTCAGTAACAAAAAGTCAACTATTTGAGCCTAAGTGACATACTATTTAGACCTTAGTGTACGTTCCTGGAGTGATACAACTAGGCCTTCAATAACACTTAATCATGAACTGACGCTATGATTTCTTCATGTTGCCATTTGCCACCCAAGATTCCGCATGCATTTAAATCTGGAAGCATTTCCAGTACAAGGACACTTGGCTGTTGCATTTCCATGCAATCCTTGCATTTTTGTCAGCAGACAGTGGAAATCTTTAACATCCAAATGCTTTTCCTGTGCCTGACCCTATGGGAGCTCTATTATGGGACGCAGAAATGTAAAGCTTATGATAGCAAAGGATTCTAAATAATACTAGGCATCTTCTCCTACCATTTTCTGGTCTTGGTAGTCGTGTTAGTTCTGCTACTGATAAAAGCAGCAAAGAATCCTTGTGGCCTTATAGATAACAGAACTGTTTTTGGAGCCAAAAGCTTTCAATGGTTGAATGCTGTTGATCTTTGTCAGAATGCCATTGTGCATGAAATACCAAACAATCAGTCACTATGGAAACTGATCATAATGGGACTAGTTGACAACATAATCGTATGTACATCTAATTTTCCAGTTTGAGTGTGTGACAAAACCTCATCTTCTTGTACTTTCCAATTTCATTTTTAGACTGACTTTTGTATCATCAATCCAAAGCTAAAATGTCTGTACCAGGCAGCGTGCAGCAAGTGGTACGATGCAAATCCTGAATACTGGTAATCAGGGTGAATAATCGCTATCCCCTTTGGGGATAACCACACTTAAGCGGGCATTCTGGGACGATGCTGAAAGTCTCATCCTGTGAACTCTCACTTATATGGATCTGAATTTGCTAGTTGAGAGCCAGAAGACTGGGAATGACTTTCAAATAGCTTTGGCCGTCCTCACGATGCCTGCGAGTCGACTGCCATGGCTCCCCTGCACTCCTGTTACTCCTCCTGCTATTTGTGGAAATGGAAACGTCGGATTCAGGGATCTGATTACTCGCATCCAGACAAGATGCCAATAAATCAATCTCCGATACATCGAACACTTTACCGCACCGATCTGGTGGGATGCTAGTACAGACATTCCTAGGGTCAGGCTTTACCATCCAATTTTTAAGTTCTCAGCCATTTTCATTTTTATGAATTATATCCATGGTGGTGCTACTGCTCGGAAGGTATTTATTTATGTGACAGGAAGAGTCATAGATCTTTGTGATATAATGGTGGTGCACCCGATCACCACCCTAACTCTCCAGCATAATCTTGCATGCAACAGCTTCACTGGCTGTATGAGGGAGTCTGCACAGGTGGTGGACTATGTGGCCCCAACTGCTATATCTGTCCACACAACTATCTCCCCCACAAATCATCACAACCATCCACACAATAACACAACCAGCATATATACTCCAAACACACATAAGCTCCTCACTACAGCGCGCACACACCATTCGTCACATGCACAAATCAATACAAATCTTCCAGGATTGGTTCTCTGTGTACCACTCTGAAGCCTAGGGTGTCTGTTGGGCCAGTGTGTAGTGGTGGAAACAGCTACAAGAATGGCTGAGAGCTTTTTTTGTTCAGAATATCACCAGGTTCAGTCATCACTGTGCCCTGTGAGAATGAAATGGAATGTTGGAGTCTACAGGTTTTGTGGCAGTTGGAATGTGACAGTTGACCAGAGAAGGTGGAAGTAACAGCCATATGGGGTAACAAAAAGATGCTTTTGCCTCCAGCCAAGGGGCAGCTGTGTCCACACCTTTGGGGAACATATACAAACACCAACATTGCTCACTACTACACAGAGCATAGAAACAAGAATCCCAATTTTTGTCTCCCCCCATACTTTTTTTTTTTTTAAATACACACGACTTTACAAATTGCTCCTGTGCAACAGCAAGGGTGTTCAGCTACTGGTTCAAACTTCAATGTCACACAAACCTCCTCCAGGCTGCATGGCAGATTTCATTCACCCTCTAGAATGGGAGCTGGCTCCAGTTTGGACTTTGTGTCATCATGATGGGAGGCATGGATCAAACACAGAATGTCATGTTAAATTTCAAGTAGAACCCATTATTCAAATGTTGGGTAGGAGGCAGCAGCAGCAGCAGCAGCAGCAGAAATGGTTGGATAACCAAAGATAAGAGAAGGAATTCCCTTATGGGAACATGACCACATTTCAGATAATAGATCAACAAAGCTCAGATAATGGAGGATGTACTGTATTTTGATAGATCTTACTAGACATTAGCTACCACACTGGTTGCTGAAAATTTTAAGTTTAGCCTTATCCATAGAACCATGTTAGCTGCAACTGTGTCCAAATCTAATCATTAGTTCTCGTGGTATTTTTCCAGAGACCTCTGTGTTATGGCTAACATCTCTCATGCTTTTGGATCAAGTCACCTATACACATGCACCACTCAGCTAATTAGGTCTCAGAAGCGTGTTTTTACATCACTTAGTTTCATCTCTTATCCAATGCTTTTCAAAGGTTCTTTAAATAGTATTAAAGATTGTGAAACCAAGATACAGAGCAAGAAAGCAATTTTCTCAGTGACAGCAGCAGAGCAGAAACCAGGTCTCATGACTCCCAGTCCAGCGCTCTCATCACTAGACAATCCTGCTTCCTGTAGCACCTGCTTGGAGTGTCATGCTGTGGAGCTATTTCAAACATGCAGATATGATGTACAAATTTATCCCCCCGAGAATCCCAAAGCACAGATACTAGCCTGCCTTACCCTGGTGCACAGAATTCCAGTAAGCTATGTTGTACAATTATTCCCATGCAAGGGGCATTTTTCACTATCTGACACACAGGGTTAGAAAACATCTTCTGGGGAGTTTATAGCTCTCCAAGGCTACCTGATCAGAGAAGAATTATCCAAGCTGAAAATCCACTATATGCTTCCTTTCTTTTACAGAAAGACCAGTACTTCTTATGGGCATCACACAAACTTTTGTTTGGCTAGATATAGACCTTTTGGGGGTATGGATTCCTTTCACATACTGCTATTCCCTTTGCCCCACACACACACACATTTTGTTCACATTAGAGGATGCAATGTTACTTCACCACCAAAGCAACTCCTATAACTTAACCACTAAAATTAGTAAACTTCTCTTCCAATTTTGATCAACTTTAGCCACTACTTTCTCCTTTTCGTATCTCTTCCAGTCAATGTTTGTTCTTTGTTTCATTGCTTTTTCCCCCTCAACAACACTCTTCAACTTCCTGAAATCTCTTTTCATGGCCTATGATGTCTAAACTGAGCTGGTTTCAGGCATTAATTTGATTGCTACACAATGGATCCTCTCTCTGAACTTTGCAGGCAAAAACCCACAAACCTAAATCAAATTGATTGTGGCACAACAGATTGTTCTCTGATATTCCTAATGTAATGCATGGGATCCTCCTGGCATTGGCAAGCAGAATGGAAAGGGAAAGGAAAGTTTATGGAAATCATTGACCCATGATCCCATTTTTCAGCTCTTCTGCTGAAGCTGCCACCTAAAGCTGAATGTGGATTTGTATTCCAGAATGTATTTTAAAACACACAGCTACACTGTTCTTTATGACAAGCCTGGAACTGGTGCTCCCAACTTTTGACACACTATCTCGTTTTGCATGGCTAAATTCTTCTGGAAAAAATGGTGCTAGAGTCCAGCAAGATAATTGGGAGCTGCTGATTCTACAGACTGGATCCAGAGGAAAAGCTGGTTGGTCATGTACATGACCAAACACTGATGGAGGATATTTTTAAAAATGACCAACCTGTAATATAACATGCCCATCACTGTGGTATCTGAACATAGTATAGGGATAGCATTTTCAAAAGGCTTCCAAAATTATACCATTAGTTTGAACATGCAAAAATGTAGACTCCAGTCTTGCAAATATTCACTTGCTTAACTTTAAGCATGTATGTTAGTCATTGCAGGATCAGTGCCTTATAGAGCAATTCTGTAG
>NW_027425256.1:0-7251 GCF_003597395.2 Chelonoidis abingdonii
CTATGGGATAGCTATGGAAGTGCTACCCACAATGCAACGCTTCAGAAATCGACGTTAGCCTCGGACCATGGATGCACAACGCCGAATTACTGTGCCTAGTGTGGCCGCATGAAATCGAAATTATAATATCAGTTTTATAAAACCGATTTTAGCAAATTCGATTTTATCCCATAGTGAAGACGTGGCCTCAGCTCCTCGAACACCAAAGCACTGGGGAAGGGCTACCCAGAATCAACAAATAGGCTGATGGTCATAGCCAATAACTATCGGGGACCAATGCTAATGTAATAATAAGAGAAATGAAAAAAAATCAGAGCACTAGAATAAATAACTTTAGGGAAAGGGGAAAGTTTGAAACAGAGGTTTAGAGTAAAGAAAAGTAAAAAAGAGCTTGAGATAGTCAAGGAGCAAGCAGCAAAACCACCATGTTAGAAACCGCAATGATGCCAAATTGTCATCAGGACTTGACTTTTTGTGGTTCTGAGCATCCACAACTCCTGTTGACTTCGATGGAAGTCACAAGCGTTCAACATCTTAAAAAGTCAGGTGGTAAATGCCTATTTATGCAGATATAAGAAGCCCTAAGACAATGGAAACAGTGCATTTTTGCTGCACCAGGGGCCAGATGAGTGGAAAACTCATAAGGGCCTTTGCACATCTTAGTGTGCCACAAAAGAAACGACTTAACTGGACAGCCCAGGGGTGTTGTGGGTGTGGTAGCCATTCAGTCATTCCCTATAACACAGCCACATGACCAAACCCCAGAGTATGGTGGGAAAATTGGCCTGTTTCATGTGCCCTTCCCATGCCTTGTTCTAGTGGCTGTGGTTCTGCTATGCAATGCCTAAGTGCTAATGTATTTGTTTGTTGGGTTTGAGGATTCTTTTCCTTAGACACACTATATTTTAATGTTTGGGCTTTATTTGCTCTATTAGGGTTGGGGTCAACGGAAACATCAAATGCCTAGTGCTAGTATTCAGGTTTTTAGTATATAAAAGGAAAGACAATTCTAGGCTTAGTGTCGAACTTGGAAAGAAGCCACAGATGTTGACTAAGGCAGCTGCGGAACATCCCAGATCTAAAGGTTATATAACCCCCTGAGCTTTGGCAATGCTTGCAAAGATAGATGCAGGAAGTCATGTCTCATAGGCTCTGGGGAAGAGAAAGTGACTTTAGGGAGATATGCAAAGACTTCTTGAAAGTTGGTTGAAGCTGATTCTTGTCAGGAAAATGTCTGCGGAATGACCATGAAGAATTTCAAAGTGAATGACCTGACTGGTACTAGACATGCATTATACAACTAAAAATACCAGGTCAACAGAAGTCGCAAGCTAAATGATCTGGCTTCTCGTTAGAGGAATGGAAAGAAGCGGTTTAGTAACTGAGAGCTATGTATTAATTTATAGATAGATAAAAATATTCTATTTTTGTTTGAGTTTTATAGAAGTGACTGTTCGGCCCTATTCTGCCACTGAGCAGATTGTTACAGAAAAGCATGTGCTATTTTGCTGTCCATGTGACGAGATTACTGAGTGAGAATTTACTCATGGATCTTAGTAGATGGATTCAAGTAACATTTCCAAAGGTTACAAAAGGGGAATCAATGTTACCCTGTAACAGATACCATCATGACTGGTACATTTCACATAGAGAAATATTTAGTATTCATCTTGAGTAGAGATTTTTGTTAAAATCCTAGATCAGATTTTCAGGAGAGAAGGGAAATGAAGTAAATGCTTTCTAAAATTTGAAAAAAGATAAGTCTCAGGTTCAACCTGTGCATAACTTAAGTCCCACTTAAGCATTCAAAATAGGCCACCAAATGAAATTAATGGGCAGCAGGCTTAAAACAAATAAAAGGAAGTTCTTCTTCACACAGCGCACAGTCAACCTGTGGAACTCCTTGCCTGAGGAGATTGTGAAGGGTGGGACTATAACAGAGCGCTTAAAAGAGAACTGGTAAATTCATGGAGGCTAAGTCCATAAATGGCTATTAGCCAGGAGGGGTAAGGAATAGTGTCCCTAGCCTCTGTTTGTCAGAGGGTGGAGATGGATGGCAGGAGAGAGATCACTTGATCATTGCCTGTTAGGTTCACTCCTCTAGGGCACCTGGCATTCGCCACTGTCAGTAGACAGGATACTGGGCTGGATGGACCTTTGGTCTGACCCTGTACGGCCATTCTTATGTTCTTAGGGTATTACTGGGACTTGAGTTTTGAGCTAGCTCTTGCATCTGATGTGAATTTCTCTTAGAATGAGTCTTACTTCTTGATGTCTATTTGTGCACCTTTCTCTCGGGTCACATACTCCTCCTCAATCTGTAGCACCAGTTTCCATCCCTAACATAAACATGTGCTAAGTTAAGTACATACTTAGTCCATTGTTTAATGAGGTTATGAATGTGACTTATGTGCTTTAGTGATGGGGCCATAGCTATGCCATCCTGAATTAAACATCTACTAATATTGCAGCATTACTTGTATATGTGGAAGAGATTATTTGCTAGATTGGTAACCTCATGAAGTTTGGATTTAGGGATTAAATTCACCCTTGATGCATATTTGTCACAGAGTCTAATGAGAAATATTGGTTACAGTTCTCTGCATCAATGATCAAGATTCTTAGCTGTGTGTAAATCAGTGTAGCACATAATTTGTTTTACACTAGCTGAGGATTTGTCTCATCTTAATTGCGTACAGCATGAGGAACATATGACTAAGGACTGGTCTATTTGCACTGGAGAGGTTATTACAGAGTGCTCTAGCTATCCATGTAGACCTGCTGCAGCTCTAAAAGTACTTACTTCACATTAATAATCCTGCTTCAAATGGACTTACATCAACACATGAAGTTCGTTTGTCTCCATAGCTGGGAGATTATAGGAGAACTAACTATAACTATATATTTATTGGATTTTTGAGCTAAGGTACACATTCGAATATGGGATTTTTTTTAATGGAGCATGCTACAGTGGGTAAAAGCTCTCTTCTCTTTTCTCTGTTACACATTTACTTATGGCTCTGAGCTGCCATTAATTGAAGAAGATTTCTTATTAATAAAAGTTTGAGCAGAGAAATGAATATGAATCAAGCTGCATGAAATTGCTTTGAGCAAAATTTTTGACATCAACATTTTTTTAGCATAAAAGTGTTTTAAATAATTGGTTAGTGATCCGTTTCAGAGAGAACAGCATACTCTGTTTTGTTGCTCCTTACTCTTGGGTCTGCTTCTAATAATTTCAGACAAAGATACATATTGTTTGTACTGACCTACAGAAGAAGGCACCAGAGATACCAGTGCGAATGATTTTTTCCTGAGCACATGGTTCAATGCTACTCCATTCAGGCCCTACACTGATGAAATCTCACTTTTAGGTTCTCATTTGTGCGCTGGAAGGATATTTTTTCTCACTTCTGTAATCTAGTTGTGGGAATTTCAGATTTGGAAATGATTTTTCTTTATTTTTCAAACCAAGAGAAATAACTTTTGCCTGAGTGTTGCTCAGTGTGCAGGTAAATTGCAGGTATATTTTACTGCCTTGCGGAAGTTCGTGCTAATTAAAAGCCACTTAGACATTCACTGCCTCCTGGTGAGATAAGATATTAGCCTGAATGAAAATTTTAAAATACCATAGGACTCACTCCATCTCTCGCTTAAAAAAGACAGAATGGGAATTTTGCTTGTACTCTTAATATCTAATTTGTCAGACTTTGTTCTATGATTATATGAAATGGATCAGTCTCTGATAGTTTCATTTCTTAACTTGTTTCAGCTAGATCTAGACTCCACTGTAATCATATTTTGTATCATGTAATGTATAGATACCATTTCTTAGTATTATGTTATGGTACATAATACTTGACACAGTGATGTGATATTATCAGGCTACAAGTCTTGGGACATTTCAGGTGCTGTTATATCTTACATGGTATGGATACATCCACCTTTATTTGCTAGTTAAGTGCATCTGGTCATGTGAGGAATCACTTGCTTCAATAAAAATGAGATTAAACAATTTTGTGTAAAAAAAATCCATTTCCTGAAAGTAAATAAATGATTCTATTACATCGGCATTTTACTGGAGTCGGGCGTCACGTGAATAATTTCCTAGCGAGGATAATTTATTGGACAAATTGTACCTCTTTTCCAGTTCTACAGTTTGTGAATGCTAGGCATGAGCAGATAGCGGTTTAGCAAAATATGATTCCTTCTTTGAAATCTATTCTCAGAATAAGTTTTTTGCAAATAATTTTCTATATTGGTAGCTTCTTTGTGAGGCAATTTGTTGAAGTATTTAATATTTGAGAGTGGAACTGGTGGTTTAGTTTAGGGAGCAAGGGTATGGGCAACCTATGGCACGGGTGGCCGAAGGCGGCACACAAGCTGATTTTATGTGGCACTTTCACTGGTCCGGGGCTCTACATTTTTTAATTTAGTGTTTTAATGAAGCTTCTTAAACATTTGTGAAAACCTTTTTTTACTTCACATGCAAACAGTAGTTTAATGATATATTTTCTAGACTTATGGAAAGAGACACCTAAAAAGTTAAAATGTATTACTGGCACACAAAACCTTAAATTAGAGTGAATAAATGAAGACTCAGCACACCACTTCTGAAAGGTTGCCGACCCCTGGTTTAAAGAGTGCTAATTAGTTTAGTTTTGATTGGGCATGAAGAGCACACGGTTTTATTCTTGTTCCCTGATTGGATGAATCAGGTTTCGTATACATGTTCAACAACACTGGTCTGAGTAGAGATACTTGCAGGGGTGGCGCTTCCATTAGGCAACCCTAGGCGGTCACCTAGGCACCAGGATTCGGTGAGCGGCATTTTGTGCGCTCCCCACAGGGCGCACGGGAGCTTCTGGTTCTGCTCCCGTCGTGCTGCCGAAGAAGGACCTTCTGCCGACGTGCCGCGGAAAACAGCGACAGGCAATTGAGCAGCTCAATGACCACAGCTGTTGCCTGCGGCATTTCGACAGAGGGTCCTTCTTTGGCGGCGTGATGGGAGTGGAACCAGAAGCTCACGCACACCACATGGGGAGCGCACAAAATGCCGCCCCGCAAATTCTGCCTAGGGCGCCAGAAACCCTGGCGCCACTCCTGGATACTTGGGGTACACCTCTCTCCACTGTGAAAACTGACCATTTATTCCTACCCTTTGTTTCCTGTCTTTTAACCAGTTACTGACCTAAGAGAGCCCTTCCCTCTTATCCCATGACTGGCTACTTTGCTTAAGAGCCTTTGATGAAGGATCTGGTCAAAGGCTTTCTAAAAGCTATGTCCACTGGATCACCCTTGTCAACACGTTTTGCTGATCCCCTCAAAAATTCTAATATATTGGTGAGGCATGACTTCCCTATACAAAAGGCATGCTGACGCTTCCCCAACATATTGTGTTCATCTATGTGTGTGATAGTTCTGTTCTTTTCTATAGTTTCAACCAATTTTCCTGTACTGAAGTAGGTTTACTGGTCTGTAAGTGCCAGGATCGCCTCTGGAGCCTTTTTTAAAAATCGGCATTAAATTAGCTCTCTGCCAGTTATCAGGTACAGAGGCTGATTTGAGCAACAGGTTATGTACCACAGTGAAAAGTTTGAGTTCCTTCAGAACTCTTGGGTGAATACCATCTGTTCCTGGTGGCTTATTACTGTTAAATTTATCAGATTATTCCAAAACCTCCTCTATTGACACCTCAGTCTGGGACAGTTCCTCAGATTTTTCAAGTGTGGGAATCTCCCTCACATCTTCTGCAGTGAAGACGGATGCAAAAAATTCATTTAGCTTCTTCACAAGGGATTTGTCTTCCTTGAGTGCTCCTCTAGCAGTTCCATAGTCCAGTGGCCTCACTGAGTGTTTGGCAGACTTCCTGCTTCTGATGTACTTTTTTAGCTGTTAGGGTGGTGGGTTTTTTGTTTTTGTTGGTTGCTTTTGGTCCTCTTGTTTTATTTTATTTTTAGTTTGGGGTTATACACCTAGTTTGAACCTCCTATTATGGTGTTTTTAGAAAGTTTCCATTTAGCTTGAAGGCATTTCACTCTTGTGACTTCTCCTTTTAATTTCTGTTTTACTAGACTCCTCACTTTTGTGTAGTTCCCCTTTTTGAAGTTAAATGCCACTGTGGTGGGTTTCTTTGGTATTTTTCCCCTTACAAAGATGTTAATTTTTATTATATTATGGTTGCTTTTACATACCAGTTCAGCTCTGTTCACCTCTTCTACCAGACCTTGTGCAGCCCTTACGAGTAAATCAAGACTTGCTCTCCCATTGTGAGTTACAGGACTAGGTGCTCCAAGAAGCAGTCATTAATCGTGTCTAGAAATTTTTATCTCTGCATCCCATGCTGAGATGACATGTTGCCAGTCAATATGGGGATAGTTGAAATCCCCATTATTATTGGATTTTCTGGTTTTGTAGCCTCTCTAATCTCCCTGAACATTTCACACTCTCCACCACCATCCTAGTCAGTTGCTCACTACTATATTTCTACTGATGTGCTCTTGGTATGCAAGCATGGAATTTCTACCCAATAGAGATTCTTTGCAACTGCTTGATCCATTTAAGATTTTTACAATATTTGACTCTATGCTTTCTTCACATAGAGTGCCACTCCCCCAACAGTATGATCTACTATCATTCCTATATAATTTGTATTCTGGTATTACTGTGTCCCATTGATTATTATCATTCAACAAAGTTTGTCTGAATCCAATTATATCAATAGTTTCATTTAAAAAACCAGGCACTCAAGTTCTTCCATTTTAGTATTTAGATGTATTGCATTTATATACGAGCACTTATAAAATTTGTCAATATTTAGCCGTCTGCGTTCATGTGATGTAATTGAATGGGACTCTGTTTTGCTTGATTGTTTTCTTCAGTTCCTACCTGTATTTGATCAAATTCTATCCTTGCCTCTTTATTAGGTGTAGAGTATCCCCTTTAATAAGCCCTCCCCAAGGGATGTCTCTGTCCAAACAGTGTGCTCCTCCACAGCTGTTGTCTTTCCCTCAGCTCTTCGTTTAAAAACTCCTTTATGACTTCTTAAATTTTACATGCCAGCAATCTGGTTCTGTTTTGCTTTTAGATGGAGCCCATCTTCCCTGTATTGGCTCCTCCTTTCCCAAATGGTTCCCCAGTTCCTAATAACCCTAAATCCCTCCTCTGAACACTCTCATCCACTCTGTCAGACCCTGCAGTTCTGCCTGTTTAACTGGCTGTCAAGGTTCCTCCCCCACTCTGAACTTTAGG
>NW_027425257.1:0-1615 GCF_003597395.2 Chelonoidis abingdonii
CACCATAGGGATGTTGAATGCTATTGTATTATGGTCACTATTTCCAAGTGGTCCTGCTATAGTTACCTTTGACTTTATCATCATCATCATAGCACCTAGCAGCCCTAGTCAAGGACCAGGATCCCATTATGGTAGGCACTGTACAAACACAATAAAAAGACAGACTAAGCACTTCGGGGGCAGGGACTAAGTATCAGACAAGAGACAACTGATGGACACACAAAGACAGCCATGTGAATATAAGGAAATGTTAAGACAGTACTGGTCAGCCCACCAGCAACCAAGTTGTCAAGCTTTTTGTAGGCATCAAAACAGAGAAGGGTTTTAAAGAGGGATTTGAAGGATATTGAGGTAGCTTTGCAGATGTTTTATGAGGAGTTCCTCCCAGGCATGAGGGACAGAATAAGAGAAAGCACAAAGGTAACTTCCCAGCCAGCCAGCCCTAGTATATGTTTCCCTCTTCTGCCTAAATGATACAATCACAGGAAAACTTACAATCTGGAAGGAAAGATATTTTATGGCTATAATAAAGCCAGTCCAGAGATCTGAGCTCTACTCCTGAAAGCTGCAAAGCTGCTGTACCTCAGTTTTTCCACCAGCCTAAAGATAATTACTTTTATCATAGGGATATTCTATTTAATTTATTATTGTTTGAAAAAAGTTTGAGACCCTTAGACAGAAGGTCCAATAGAAATAGGTAGTATGTACTCACAAGAAGGGAGGTAAAAAATATATTTAAGCAGGAAGGTGAACAAGATAAGACCCCCCCACACCACAATTTGCCAGCAAATTACTGTAACAGCTCTCATCTCTCTTATGGGGAACATTACACTTATTTTAGGATTTTAAACGTACTCCCTTTTGATCATTAGACTTTGAAGAAAATGATCATTAATACTAGTTAGAGCCAGACAGTGCAGGAAGGCTGTATGCAAATTTTCCCATAACACAAGCTTTGCTAATGGACCTAGGTCTGCACTTTAACTTCTGCTGCTGTTTCAGTCTCTCACTTCCCTCTCTTGAGCAAGAAATGCCAATCATCCCAAATGCTGTGACAATTTTGTGAGTTGGACAAATACTCCCTAGTAAATATACTATACACTGAATTTCCATATTTGTCCATTATTCTAGACTTCCTGGGGGATTCTAGAGTTTAGAATGCTGAATTCAGTACTCTAAAGTCACACCTAGTCCCAAAAAATGTTTTATAAAAATAAGCTCCCTCAAATGAGCTCTGCTCTTTGAATATCCAACTCAGAAATGTTCCTGTTGCACATAGGCAGGAATGGGTGGAGAGCATAGCTCTAAGGAAAAAAGACGGTTACTCACCTTTGTAACTGTTGTTCTTCGAGATGTGTTGCTCATATCCATTCCAATTAGGTGTGCGCGCACTGCGTGAACGTTCGCCAGAAGATTTTTACCCTAGCAACACTCGATGGGTCGGCTAGGCACCCCCTGGAGTGGCGCCGCTATGGAGTCACATATGTACCTCTGCCGACCCATCCACCCCTCAGTTCCTTCTTGCCGGCTATTCCAACAGTGGGGAAGGAGGGCGGGTTTGGAATGGATATGAGCAACACATCTCGAAGAACAACAGTTACAAAGGTGAGTAACC
>NW_027425257.1:3984-5347 GCF_003597395.2 Chelonoidis abingdonii
GTTGAGTCCTCGCAGGTCTAGGATAGGTCTCAGACCTCCCTTCGACTTGGGGATTAGGAAATAACGGGAGTAACACCCCTTGCCCCTTTTGTCCTTTGGTACCTCCTTTATAGCTCCCATGGCGAGGAGCGTCCCCACCTCTTGCAAAAGGAATTGCTCATGAGAAGGGTCCCTGAAAAGGGACGGGGTTGAAATAAATTGGAGGTGGTACTCATACTCCACCGTGCGTAGGACCCAGCGATCTGAAGTTAACTGGGACTGTGCCAGGAGGAAGGAGGAGAGAAGGTTGGAGAAGGGAGGAGAAGGATCCTGGCCTGCAACTGGTACGCCGCTCTCGGGCGCACCTTCAAAAGTTCGTCTTTGGTCCGGCTGGTGGTTTCGAGGGACCTTGATTTTGGCCCCCTTGGGGTCCTGATTGTTGTCTACGACCACCTCGGCCGCACCGCCTGCCAAAGTCCTGTCTTTGTCTAGGCGCAGAGTATGGGCGGTGAGGCTGGGGATAGAAAGGCCTATGTTGGGTCACCGGCGTATGCATGCCGAGAGAGCGCATTATGACTCTGTTGTCCTTCAGGCTTTGCAGCCTAGGGTCAGTCTTTTCTGAGAAGAGACCTTTACCATCAAATGGCAAGTCCTGAATGGTATACTGCAGCTCCGGTGGGAGGTTTGAAACTTGAAGCCATGAGATGCGCCTCATGGCAACACCCGAGGCCAGAGTCCTGGCTGCATCCAACAAGGCCTGGAGGGAAGTTCTGGACACCTTTTTCCCTTCTTCCAAGAGGGCAGAGAACTCTTGGCAGGAGTCTTGAGGGAGTAGCTCCGTAAACTTATAACACCTGGGCAGCAGTGGGTAATTATAGCAGCTAAGCAGGGCTTTTTGATTTGCCACCCGGAGCTGTAGGACACCTGCCGAGTACACTTTGCGGCTGAGTAAGTCCATTCGCCTAGCCTCCTTCAATTTCGGGGCTGGTGCCTGCTGGCTATGGCGTTCTCTCTCATTAACAGACTAGACGACTAGTGAGCAAGGAGGAGGAGGGACATACAAGTACTCGTACCCTTTAGAGGGCACCATGTATTTACACTCAACTCCCCTGACCGCAGGAGGGATAGAGGCTGGAGACTGCCATATAGTATCAGCATTGGCCAGGATGGTCCGAATAAATGGTAGGGCCACTCTGGTAGAGGCATCCGTCAACAGAATGTCTACTACTGGGTCCTCTGCCTCTGGGACTTTCTCCACCTGGAGGTTCATATTGAGTGCTACCCTCCTCAGGAGGTCCTGATGGGCTCTCAGGTCAATTGGAGGAGGGCCCGAGGAGGATGTTCCTGCCACCGCCTCATCTGGAGAAGAGGAAGAGGAGATGCC
>NW_027425258.1:0-1567 GCF_003597395.2 Chelonoidis abingdonii
CACACTCACTGCCGTGATGCTGAGGTTTGAGGGGCAGTGGCTCACAGCGGGGCACGCTCACTGCCGTGATGCTGAGGTTTGAGGGGCAGTGGGTCACAGCGGGACACACTCACTGCCGTGATGCTGAGGTTTGAGGGGCAGTGGCTCACAGCGGGGCACGCTCACTGCCGTGATGCTGAGGTTTGAGGGGCAGTGGCTCACAGCGGGGTATGATCACTGCCGTGATGCTGAGATTTGAGGGGCAGTGGCTCACAGCGGGGCACACTCACTCACCGCCACGTTGTAGATGGCCATGCCCACAGCTCGGTGGTCATTTATCTTCTCAGTGGAGACGCTCTTGGTCTCGTAGGCCAGGAAGATGCCCAGCAGCAGCAGCAGCCCCTTGAACCCATAGAATATCCCTGTGTGGGACAGGGGGAATGGGTCAGACCTGTCAGGGGGCTGGAGATGAGATGGGGACACGAGAGACTGGGGCGGGGGGTGAGGGAGGCCTGCAGAGGGAGGGCGGTGGGTGGGAGGGGACAGGACAAGAGCGGCCCTGCCCCAGGGGGCAGGCAGCTGTGGCTCGACTATCCCAGGATCACGCCCCGCAGACACTGCCCTCACAGCTGAGCCAGGGCCCCTTTCCTCCAAACACTGCCCATCCCCCACCCGAAACTGGGCCCCCTCCCACACTGAGTCAGCACCCCTCCCCCCAGATACCGCCCAACCCCATGCCCAGTGCCCCAGCTTACCCAGCCAGGTGTTCATCTTGGTGGAGCTGCAGTGCTCCAGCTGGGGCAGGATCGAGACGTCAATGTCGGTTTTCGGTTCCTCTTTGGTGAATTCCTACAGCGACGGAGGGCAGAGGGGTGAATGCTGGGAGGCAGGTCAGAGCCCCCAGCCAGGGCCCCTGGGGCTGCGAGCTTCCCTGCTGTGCACCTCCAACACAGGGACCTTGGGGCCACAAACTTCCCCACCGTGCCCCCCCAACATGGGGACCCCGGGGCCATGAGCTTCCCCAACACGTGCCCCAAATATGGGGACCCTGGGGCCACAAACTTCCCTACCACGCGCCCTCAACATGAGGATCCTGGGACCATGAACTTCCCCACTGTGAGCCCCCAACATGGAGACCCTGGGGCTGTGAGATTCCCCACCGCGCACCCCAGACATGGAGACCCTGGGGCTGTGAGATTCCCCACCGCGCACCCCAGACATGGGGACCCTGGGGCCGGCAGCTTCCCCGACGCACGCCCCCGACGTGGGGCCCCTGGGGCCGCAAGCTTTCCTGATGCAGTGCCATGTTGGGACTGTACCTCGATGGTGCGATGCAGCGGGTCAACGATTTGCCAGATGGCCAGCATGACCACGTCCAGCCCCACCAGTAGCCCCACGGTGGCGTACAGCTTCCAGGGCTCCAGGGTCTGCCAACCATGCAGAGTGAGCGTAGCAGTCCAGCACTCCTGGCACACTTCCACAGTGCCTCCTGGCGACCCCTAGCACCCCCTCACGCTGCCCCCCCAGCATCCCCAAGCACCCAACACACAGCCTTCCAGTGACCCCCCAGCACCTAACACACTGCCCC
>NW_027425258.1:4371-7199 GCF_003597395.2 Chelonoidis abingdonii
GGCTGGGGGCTGGGGGATAGCCGTGGGGCAGGGGGGAGAGGGGGCACTGAACGCACGTGCCCGTTGTAGATGTTAAAAGCCAAGCAGACGATGGCCAGCAGGATGCCCAGGCTGGGGGGTGGGGGGTAGCCTTGGGGCAGGAGGACACTGACCGGACGTGACCGTTGTAGATGTTAAAGGCCAGGCAGACGATGGCCAGCAGAATGCCCAGGCTGGGGGGTAGCCGTGGGGCAGGGGGGTGGAGGGGGCACTGACCGGACATGCCCGTTGTAGATGTTAAAGGCCAGGCAGACGATGGCCAGCAGGATGCCCAGGCTCGCGAGCACCGACACTGAGATGAAGAGCTTCTGCGACAGGAAACGGAAGGTGGTGATCACCTTGGTATAGTCAGCTGGGGGGGCATCCCCTGCAGCAGAGAGCACAGTGAGAAGGGGCTCACCTAAGCACAGCACTGCCCCCATGTCCCCCGAGCCCCGGAGAAGGGGAAGGCTCCAGGCCCTGGCTCAAGGCAGGGGAAGGTTCACGCCCTCAGTGACCCCCAGAGCTCCCAGCACCCAGACAAGCCTCCGAATCCACAGGGACCCATGTCTGCCCCCATCCCCACAGAGAGCAATTCCCATAATCCCTGGCGGCAGAGGGGCCGGAACCCTTGGTGACAGGAACCCCTGGAAGGCAGCTCCCACAATCCTTGGCAGTGAGCAGGGCCAGAGACCCTGGCAACAAGAACCTCAAGGGGGTGGCTCCCACAATGCCCGGCAGCAGGAAGTGCCAGATGCCCAGGAAAAGACGGTTACTCACCGTTGTAACTGTTGTTCTTCGAGATGTGTTGCTCATATCCATTCCAGTTAGGTGTGTGTGCGCCGTGTGCACATTCGTCGGAAGATTTTTACCCTAGCAACACTCGGTGGGTCGGCTGGGTGCCCCCTGGAGTGGCGCCGCCATGGCGCTGGATATATACCCCGCCGACCCAACCGCCCCTCAGTTCCTTCTTGCTGGCTACTCTGACAGTGGGGAAGGGGGGTGGGTTTGGAATTGATATGAGCAATACATCTCGAAGAACAACAGTTACAAAAGTGAGTAACCGTCTTTTCTTCTTCGAGTGATTGTTCATATACATTCCAGTTAGGTGATTCCCAAGCCTTACCTAGGCGGTGGGGTCGGAGCGAGATGTGGCTGAATGCAAAATTGCTGAGCCAAAGGCTGCATCATCTCTAGACTGTTGAACCAGAGCATAATGCGAAGCAAAGGTGTGGACCAAGGACTAGGTAGCTGCGCGACATATTTCCTGGATTGGTACATGGGCCAGGAAGGCAGCAGATGAAGTCTGAGCCCTGGTAAAATGTGCGCTGAGATGGCCCGAGGAAACATGAGCCAAGTCATAGCAAGTGCGGATGCACGCTGTCACCCAAGAGAAGATCCTCTGGGAGGAGATAGGTAGGCCTTCATTTGGTCTGCCACTGCAACGAAGAGTTGGGGCAATTTACGAAAGGGCTTCGTCCGTTAGATATAAAATGCGAGCGCCCTACGGACATCTAGGGAGTGCAACTGTTGTTCCCGTCATGAAGAATGCGGCTTCAGGAAGAAGACCAAAAGGAAGATGTCCTGATTGGTATGGAAGGCCGATACTACTTTAGGGAGGAATGCTGGGCGTGGTCGCAACTGCACCTTGTCCCTGTGAAACACAGTATACGGTGGGTCCACCATGACCGCCCAAAGCTCAGAGACTCGTCTGGCCGATGTAATGGCTACGAGGAAAACTGTCTTCCAGGGCAGGTATAGCAACGAGCAAGTTGCTAACGGCTCGAATGGTGGATACATAAGTCTGTTTAAGACTAGGTTGAGGTCCCAGTGGGTAGGGATAGGGCCGCGTACTTGGGGTTATAGGTGCTCCAAGCCCTTGAGGAACCTGGAAATCATAGGGTGTGAAAACACGGAGCGGCCACTTTCTCCTGGGTGGAAGGTAGAAATGGCTGCCAAGTGCACCCGCAAAGATGATACCGCTAGGCCCTGCTGTTTGAGAGACCAGAGGTAGTCCAGGATGGTGGGGATCGAGACCTCGATGGGAGTAACATTTTGCATTTCGCACCAGCAGAAGAAACGCTTCCACTTGGCCAGATATGTAGACCAAGCGGAAGGTTTTCTGCTACCCAGGAGTACTTGTTGCACTGGGACAGAGCAACGTAACTCTGACTGGGTTAACCACGCAGGACCCATGCCATGATGTGAAGAACTGCAGGTCTGGGTGGTGAAGTCTGCCGTGGTCCTGAGTTATGAGGTCTGGATGACGAGGCAGGGTTATTGGGTTGGCTATCGACAGGTCGAGCAACATGGTGTACCAGTGTTGCCTGGGCCACGCAGGGGCAATCATGATCAGGCGAGCTCTGTCCCTGCGGAGCTTTAGGAGGACCTTGTGAACCAACGGGAATGGTGGAAAGACGTAAAGTAGTTGGCTTTTCCACGGAATCAGGAAGGCGTCCAAGATCGAACCCTGGGAGAGACCTTGGAAGGAGCAGAACCTCTGGCATTTCCTGTTCTCATGGGGAGCGAAGAGGTCTATGTGGGGAAATCCCCACTTCCAGAAGACAGAACGTATAATGTCCGGGCGAATCAATCACTCGTGAGACAGGAAGGATCTGCTGAGTTGACCTGCCAGGGTGTTCCAAACTCCTGGGAGAAAGGACGCTACCAGGTCTATTGAGTGGGCTATGCAAAAGTCCCATAGTTGGATCGCCTCTCGACAAAGGGGGGAGGATCGTGTCCCTCCCTGCTTGTTTATGTAGAACATGGCCGTTGTGTTGTCTGTAAACACTGAGACACAACGGCCCTGT
>NW_027425259.1:0-1631 GCF_003597395.2 Chelonoidis abingdonii
TACTCCTAGCAAAAAGACATTTTTCTTCTACTTTAATTATCCTTAGGGCAAGGGTTCTCAAATTGGGGGTCGGGATGCCTCACGGGGTCATGAGGTTATTACATGGGGGGTCATGAACTGTCAACCTCCACCCCAAACCCCGCTTTACTCCAGCAGTTATAATGGTGTTAAATATATAAAAAGTGTTTTTAAATTTATAAGGGGGGGGGGGTCTCACTCAGAGGCTTGCTATGTGAAACGGGTCACTAGTAAAAAAGTTTTGAGAGCCACTGCCTTAGGGGCTATAACATTATACCAAGGCTTAACACAAAGTTTTCTATACATTTTTCTACATAGGGATCCGATACAAAGTTGTATGAAAATAGCTTAATACAGGGTTATATGAAGAGGTATAATATAGAGTCACATGAAAGTTATGTGAAGATGCTTAATACAGAGATTTATCTAGAGGGTTCATTTGGGTGGGGATCTAGGTGTAGGTGGTTGGGGCTCAGTGGGGAGGGTATCAGGGGGGCTCATCGAAGTAGTACAGATGCAGAGCAGGTGGGGCTTGTCAGGGTGAGGGTTTGATGGGCCTGCTTAACAGAGGAGCCCCAGCTGCTGCCAAGAGGGTCCACATACTGGGCCCCCATTTCCCCTATCACAGGGATCGGTAACCTTCGGCACGCGGCCCACCAAGGTAAGCCCCCTCGGGAGCCAGGCCGGTTTGTTTACTTGCAGTGTCCGCAGGTTCGGATGATCACAGCTCCCACTGGCCGCAGTTTGTCGCTCCAGGCCAATGGGGGCTGCAAGAAGCCGCAGCAAGGCCATCCCTCATCCTGCACCACTTCCTGCAGCCCCCATTGGCCTAGATCGGCAAACCAGTGTGAGCCGCAATTGGCCGAACCTGCGAATGCGGCCAGTAAACAAACTGTTCCGTCCTGCCAGGGGGCTTACCTTGGCAGGCCACGTGCCTCCAGCAGGCAGTGTCCCTCCCCCGCTCCCCCCCCCCACCTCAGTGTCACCTCACAGCACTCTGCAGGGGAGAGATTGTGTGCTCAGCAGCTTGTTTGGTTGGCTCCACGTGGAGCCAGCAGCTGGAGTGGCATGGTGGTAAGGGGAGTCCCTGGAGTGGTCAGGGAGCAGAAGGAGGGTTAGATGGGTCAGGAGTTCGAGGGGGCAGGGCTGTCAAGGGGCTGGAGAGGTCAGAGTTCTATGGGGGGCTGTCAGGGGATGGGGGAGGGTTGGAGCGGTAGGGAGTTCTGGGGGGGCTGTCAGGGGGTGGGGATGTGGAGAGGGATCGGAACAGTCAGGAGCAGGGGGAGGTTAGGATGGGTCGGGAGTTCGGAGGGGGCTGTCGGGGGAGAGTTAGATGGGTTGGGAGTTCAGGGGGGCGGTCACGGGGTGAGGACGTGGAGAGGGATCGGAGCAGTCAGGGGACAGGGAGCAGGAGGAGGGTTGGATGGGTGGGAGTTCTTGGGGGTGGGGTCTGTCGGAGGCAAGGAGTGGTTGGATGGGGTGTGGGAGTTCCAGGGGGTCTGTCTGGGGGCAGGGGTGTGGATAAGGGTTGGGGAAGCCAGGGGACAGGTAGAGGGTAGTTAGGGTGGGTGGGGGGTCTCAGGAGGCTGCAGTCAGGGGACAAGGAGCAGGGG
>NW_027425259.1:1656-5016 GCF_003597395.2 Chelonoidis abingdonii
GCATGGTACCTTATCCAGCGACTGACGTGTGTGGAAGCTTGTAGAGGGAGGAAAAAACAAGGCGCACGATAGGGTTGACCAGAATCAGCAGTAAAATAGACCTGCCCCCTCCCTGCCCCACCATCACCCCCTCTTCAGCCCTAGGGGTCACCAATATTACTGCACACAGCAATGCCAAAAATTAAAATACTGAAAATAGATGCCTCCTTCCAGCCACCAACTTGCCGCTCGTCTCCTCACTCCCCCCACAATATAAAGCTCACTGCCACTGCCTGCCTGTCCACTCGTTCGTCATCTTCCATGAAATAAGGGGAGAGGAAAAAGACAGTTTGAAGGGATTTCTGGAGCTATGAAATAAGCCGGGGAGAGAAAAGGGGCAGTGTGAAGGGATTGGATGTGACTGTCCAGCACACAAACACGGGCCACAGGGAGCTTGGCCATTAGGGCGGTTGGAGCGTGGCACAATGAGGTGCCCTCTTCTCCCCCCCCCTCCCACGCGGACAGGGGAGAACCCAGGGCCAGTGCAAGGATATTTTGTGCACTAGCAAAACTCCCACCTTGCGCACCCGCCCCCCCCACGGGTTCATTGAGGGGCAAATCCCAAGAGCCTTTATAGAGCCAGGGGCCAGCTGTGCCAGGGACTGGTCCCAGATCAGGTCTCCCCCGCCCCCTTAACTCCCTTGGAGGGGCACAGCCCCCTACAAGCCCTGCCCTCCCCACCGCCATCCCGCAGCTCCTGCCCTCAAGTCAACTCAGTGGCTTTGCAGGACTTGGCCTCTGTAGCAGCCTCAGCAGGGAGGAGCTGCCTTTTGGAAAGGCACCAGAGAAGCCCCGCTTGCAGCAGCGGTGAACCCCAGCCATGGAGGAGCCGGAAACGGTGCAGAGGGGCAGCAGCCCTACAAAGTGGCAGCACAGCTAGTGGGGAGCAACCCTCCCCCTGCCCCTCCTTCCCAGGCTGCAGCCTGGACATCCTCCCCTCCTGGAGGAGCTCCGCAAGGTGCAGTGGAAGCATGCGGCACTGGCCCCCTTTACACCTCCTGCTGCCCCCTCGCCGCACCCGGCTGTGTGGTTCCGGGCATGTGGGCCACCACCGCGCTTCCCCTCTACTGGGCAGGCTCAGGCCCCATGCCCCATCAGCTCACATGCCCGGGAGCCGCAAAGCCCACACATGGTGAGGGGGGAGCTTAGGGGGCACATGAGGGCTGGTGGCTGCATGCATCTGCTGCAGCCTGTAGGAGCCCCCACTGGGTGTGTGTGCCAGGCCAGCTGGGCAGGAGGGACGGTGGGTTGCGGCTGCTTCCTGCTAGCGGTGCCGCGCTTTTGCAGGGCTGCCGACCCCTGTGCCGCGCGGCTCTTCCAGGCGGGACTCGCCCCCCGCAAGCCGATGCTTTGGTCTCCGGTGCTGCTGGAAGGCAGCTCCTCCCTTCCGAGCCAGGGCACTGCTTTTTTTAGGGTTACCATATTTCAACAATCAAAAAAGAGAAGCGGGGGAGAGAGCCCTACCTGAGGCCACTCCCTCCCACCCCCGCTCAGAACTCTCAACCCCCCCCCCTGGAATGGGTTCCCCAGGGAGGTGGTGGAATCTCCTTCCTTAGATGTTTTTAAGGTCAGGCTTGACAAAGCTCTGGCTGGGATGATTTAGCTGGAAATTGGTCCTGCTTTGAGCAGGGGGTTGGACTAGACCTCCTGAGGTTCCTTCCAACCCTGATAGTCTATGATTCTATGATCACACAGCTTCCCTCCCTCTCCATCTATTATAGATGAGGCATAAGGAGCCAGTCATCCTATTCCCTACTGTGATTTGGCGGCCTGTAGCAGACACCAACTAATACCAGTCTTGTGTTGTTTGTTTGAACATTGATCCATATACATTCAAGATAACTTGGAAGAAAATTATCAGTGACTCAAACTGGTAATGTCATTTTTTAACATGGGATGCCACTCCTCCTCCCCTTTTAAGGGGATAAGAACCACCACACTGAGTCAGATCAATGGTCCATCTAGCTTAGTATCCTGTTTCCAAAAATGGCCAGTACCAGAGCTTAAGGAGTGTACACAGAACAAAGCAGGTGGAGTGATCCAGCCCTGTCTTCTCCTCCCAATTTCTGGAAGTCAGAGATTTAGGATCATCCCAAGTAGATGGCTGCATCCCTGACCATCTTGGCCAATAGCCCCTGATGGGCCTATCCTCCATGAATGTACTGGGTTCAAAAAAATAATTAAGTTATACTTTCGGCAATAATGCCCCATGGGAATATATTTCCATAGGTTAACTGCATGTTTTTATTAAACCTGCTGCCTATTAATTTCAAGTGACCCTGGTTTTGTATTGTGGAAGATGATAAAGAAAGCTTCTCTATTCACTCTTTCCACATCTTTCATGATTTTATAGGGCTCTATCCTATCCCTCCTTAGCCATCTCTTTTCCAAGCTAAAAAGAGCTAGTCTTTTTCATTTCTGCTCATTCAGATGCCACTCCATTCCCCTGATCATTTTGGTTACGCTTCTCAGAATCTTTTCCAGTTCCACATATCCTTTTTAAGGCAACCCCTCCCCTCCAATGCCCATTACTTTGCACTTATCAAATGTTGAATTTCATATGCCATTTTGTTGCTTTGGACATAACCATCTTGAATAATTTTGTATTATCTTCAAACTTTGCCACTTCACTGGTTCACCTTGTTTTCCAAATTATTAATATACATATTGAAAAGCACAGATCCCAACAGAAATGCTTGGGAGACTCCACTTTTTACTCCCCTCCATTATGGAAACTATTTAAAAAGATAAGAAACAAAAGGTAGGAATAATCAGGTACTGATCCATGAGCGGACTTCCCTCTTGTCACATGACTGCCTATTTTGCTTAAGAGTCTTTGATGAAGGAGCTTGTTAAAATCTTTCTAAAAATTCAAGTACGCTATATTGCCTTGATCACCCTTATCCGCATGCTCGTGGAAATACACAAAGAATTTTAATAGATTGGTGAGGCATGATTTCCCTTAACAAAAGTCAGATTGACTCTTCTCCAACATAGCATGGTCATCTAAGCATCTGATTCAATTTGCCCAGTAGTGCAGTAAGGCTCATGGGCCTGTAATGACCAGGATCACCTCTGAAGCCCTTTTTAAAGCTTGACATTATATTAGCTACCTTCCAATCATCTGACAGAGACTTGCTTCAGCAATCCATTACACACTACACTTAGTTCCGCAATTTCATATTTGAGTTCATTGAGAACTCTTGGGTGAATACCATCTGGCCCTGGTGACTTATTACTGTTTAATTTATCAATTTGTTCTAAAACTTCTTCTATGGACACATCATTGTGGGACAGTACTTCAGATTTGTCACCCAAAAA
>NW_027425260.1:0-1669 GCF_003597395.2 Chelonoidis abingdonii
TGGAGTTCTGTTGGTTTCTTTCTTGGGTTTGTCTTGCAATAGGAGGCTTCTGGGTACACATCTGGCTCTGTTGATCTGTTTCCTTATTTCCTCGTGCGGGTATTGTAGTTTTGAGAATGCTTGGTGGAGATTTTATAGGTGTTGCTCTGTCTCAGACTGTCTCAGAGATCCCTGCCTAGTGCTATCTATTCCAGGGATTAGGTTGATACAGCTACGTTTCTCAGAGGTGTGGATTTTTCACACCCCACAGAGATGTAGATATACTGATGTGAATTCCTAGTGCAGACCAGGACCGGCTCTACAGTTTTTGCCGCCCCAAGCAGCGCACCTAATTGCCTCCGCGAACGGCGGGGTCAGTCCCTGTGCCGTTAGGGCGGCAGGTGCGTTTCCACGGCAGCAGCAATTCGGCGGCAGCTTCTACGTTTAGAAGCTGAAGCCGCTGCAGACAGCTAAATATAGAAGCTGCCGCCAAATTGCTGCCACCGCAGAAATGCACGTACCGCCCTAAGGGCACACAGACTGCCCCCGTCCTCTGCGGCAGCAATTTGGCGCGCTGCTGGGGGAAAAACAACAGAGACCTCCGACCCTTGAAAATTGCCGCCCCAAGCACCAGCTTGGAGTGCTTGTGCCTGGAGCCGGCCCTGGTGCAGACCAGAGCTTTATAGTACGATGTGGATACCAAGCAATATTCTTTAAATGTAGCTATCTGCAAATAGGATATCTTGGTCCTACTGATGCATAAATCTCAAAGATTCAGATTTGGTTTGGATGCTTATCTGTACCTGTGAGTCTGTGAAACTGGGATGGCTTTCATGAGGTTATGTGTTGCTGAGGTTTTCCCAGTACAACCCGCTTCTGGTTGCACTAGAATTAACGTAATAACAACCTCTTTTGCAGTATTTCAACACTTTCAGTTGTGGGCAAAACCATGGAATACAAAAGAGTACAAAAATAAATTAAATAACTTATGTAACCAATGGTTTAACCTCAAAAGTAGTCTGTGTGAGTTATTTTATCTGGATCAATTTGCCCATCTTACTTAATATGATCAAAAAACTTTAAGTAAAAGAAAAGTGCTGTTTCAGGGAACTTCATTGCTATTGTCGCAACATTTAAAGCACTGGCTATTAATTTATTAGAGTGGCATTTATTTATTTATTTATTTATTTTTGCAAATATATATAAAATATAACTGCTTTTGTTCTTCCTATCGTATTTCCTATTTTAGACCATAGTTTCAACTGTTGGCAACCAGTGAACAGTAGCCACTTATTACATGCTATCTATTGCTTTTGCAAGGAAAATTGTTTTCAATTGAGTTCCTTGAATTAAAAAAAAACAAACCCCAACAACGTACCTATCAAGAAATCCACTTACCTGTTGGTCATGACAGATGGTCACTACTGGGCTGATACGAAAAGGTCAGGTATGTTTGAAATTTACATATCATAAGCTGTTGATTTGTGTATGGTGCAGATTGGGCAAGAACAACATAAGAACATAAGAACGGCCATACCGAGTCAGACCAAAGGTCCATCTAGCCCAGTGTCTGTCTACCAACAGTGGCCAATGCCAGGTGCCCCAGAGGGAGTGAAGCTAACAAGCAATGATCAAGTGATCTCTCTCCTGCCATCCATCTCCATCCTCTGATGAACAGAGGCTAGGGACA
>NW_027425260.1:5252-7436 GCF_003597395.2 Chelonoidis abingdonii
TTAATTAATTCTAGTAACTTTCCAATTGGCTACAGGTGTCCTAATTAGCCTGCCTGCCTTAATTAGTTCTAGAAAGTTCCTGAGTGTTCTGGAATAGACCCTGTTATCTTACCCAGGGAAAAGGGACCTGCTTAACCTGGAGCTAATGTATCTACCTTCAACCAGTCTCTTGTAGCCAACTGGCCCGACCCTGTCACATAGTATACAAACCTAATATACTACGGTATTGCATCGATAGCAAAATGATCTTTCTTTATTATGTATGACTCCCTAGAACCAACCACTTCACTCTAACTATACTTCCATTTCCTGATCCCCATCCTTATCTTCTGATGTGCCAACAATTAATTTCTATCAAAAACAGTCTTCACTTGTATGTGTTTCAGTTGTCATTGGTAACCAAATGCCATTACCTCAAGATTTGCACTATTGTCTATAGTACAGCCCTTGTAAGTCAATAGGAACCATTGACATCCTTGGGCTTATCATCAGGTCCCTTAGTGGATGATTAATACTGTGGGAATAGAATCGTTGCTCTCCTATAATTTTACAGATTCCCATATTTTCACTCAACAATGAATGACATGTCCTAAACAATACCCTTGAGGGAGTTACCCTAGAATACTTCATTCTATCACACAAAAAGCAAGGAACAAGCAAGTGGACATATTCACAAACTCTCAGGAACCTCTCTGTTTGATGTATACAGGATATATGTAGGAAATGAGTGATTCCGCTGTTCTTTCAAACTGTTAAAGATGCCAGAGTCATTAAAATGCCAGCTTAGTTCCCATTTATTTTGTACTCTTGTGTACAGCAAACAGTAAACTTACATGATAAGTGGGTGGACAGAGGGTGTTTGGAATCCACCCCAGATAGCTTTCTATGACTGACATAAATTGCTGTGATTAGCCCTTGAATGCCAAAAACATATACATTACCCAAGCACTAGTTCACTGGGGTCATTTTTTTCTAGAGAGTTAAAAAAATATTTGTTTTTTACATAGAAGTCACTGTGCGGTAATCACATGAGATCCATAAGAATAGCTTTGATCAGACTAGCATCTTGAAATAAATCAGATATGGCTAAGAAGGCAGTAAAGACTGTAGCTTGATAGGGAGTTGGTGTCCTCTGTTTAGGAGGTGGCTCCTGCAGCTTCTAGATGGTGGTGTGTCAGGTAGCTAGGTCTCAAAGCGTTAGCATGTTCCTGATAATATTTATCTCCAATTGCACCCACAGGGTAGGAATTATCCCAGATTACAGGTGTAATCTGCTTCTTGCAGGCTGCATTACTAAACAAGTGAGGCATTAAATAATGATTTGAAGGAACTTGTCTTTCCTACTGCTTAAGCGAGCATCATAACCACCACACTGTAGAATCATTTTCGCTCCCTTTTCCTGGCCCAAAGTCTAATTGTTGTCATTATGAATGATTGATTTACCACTAGGAATGACTACTTCATTATTGTAACAAAGTGGAAAGGCTTCAACAGGGCTGAGAGAACCCCTTCCCCACCCAAAATATCCCTTAGTCCAGGAGCTAAGGCATTTTCTTCCAGTGTGGGAGACTCCAGTTCACCTCCTGTCTCCATATCAGCCAGAGGAGGAAACCGAATGTGAATCTCTCACTGCCTCTAGCCTAAAAGTTAAAAGAAGGGCTGGTCCTCCTGCATCCATTTTGTGACTCTAGCCCTTTACAAGTGCTGGAAAAAAAAATCCATTTCAGGTTCATGGATTTCCCACTCCCATTACAGCTTTTTGCAATTTTATCTGTGAGAAAAAATGTGGCCACCATTCTTGCAGATAAAAAGCTGAAATGTTCTTATAAATGACAGTGTGGTTCATATTTTTTCCTGTTCCCATTAGAAATAAAATGTAATTAAAATTTGAAAAGGTTAAAGGCTTTCTTCCCTGATGTAGTTTATCTGATAAAACTACGGTAATGAAGCAAGAAGTGTCTTTTAAAAATCAAAGCACTTTTCTGAAGCAGTGTATTCTATCTGTGCGTCTCTTATCCACCGTACATTATGTGAATGGAGTCATATTTGGTTAGATATGATTAAAACTCTGACTGGCTATTTTGGTCCCAAACAGAGAGAGAAGAATGACTCTTTCATTTTTGAAAAAAAATAGCCTGTATGGGCTAAATAGTGCTTGAGTTCCTCATACAATTAATCCCATTG
>NW_027425261.1:0-1251 GCF_003597395.2 Chelonoidis abingdonii
CTGTATTTAATAAAATCACTTTTTACTTTTTAATTAACTCAGAGTATGTATTAATACCTGGGGGAGCAAACAACTGTGCATATCTCTCTATCAGTCTTATACAGGGCGAACAATTTATGAGTTTACCCTGTATAAGCTTTATACAGGGTAAAATGGATTTATTTGGGTTTAGACCCCATTGGGAGGTGGGCATCTGAGTGTTACAGACGGGAACACTTCTGTGAGCTGCTTTGAGGTAAACCTGCAGCTTTGGGGCAGGTAATCCAGACTCTGGGTCTTTGTTGGAGAAAATGGAAGTGTCTAGCTTAAGGGCGGCATGCCACGGGGGCGCTCTGCCGGTTGCCGGGAGGGCAGCAGGCGGCTCCGGTGGACCTTCCGCAGGCATCCCTGCGGAGGGTCCACCAGTGCCGCGGCTCCAGTGGAGCATCCGCAGACACGCCTGCGGGAGGTCCACCAGAGCTGCGGACCAGCGAGTGGCAGAGCGCCCCCCGTGGCGTGCCGCCGTGCTTGGGGCAGCGAAATGGCTAGAGCCAACCCTGGTCTGGCTCAGCAAGACAGGGTGCTGGGGTCCCGAGCTGGCAGGGAAAGCAGGTGCAGAAGTAGTCTTGGCACATCGGGTGGCAACTCCCAAGAGGGTTTCTGTGATCCAACCCGCCACAGTTGGGTTAACCCTTTCTTGCCTAGTGTGAGGTATGCACACCCTGTCACACTGCCCTAGACTTCCTCTGTGACCCTGCCTATCACTTAGCCGATCTGTGCCTCAGTTCCCCATCTATAAAATGGAAATTCCCTACCTCTCAGGGGTGTTGAGGGGATAAATACATTAAAGATTATAAGGCAATTGCATATGAGGGAGATGGGAGCCATACGAGTCCCTGCAGAACTGAATTCCACATATTGGCGATGTGAAGAAATATTTTCCTTCGTTACTTCTGTGATTTTGAGTGATCCTCTTTTTAACATTCCAGAACAACATAAAAAGAAAGCACTTACCTTGTTCCACTATACCCTTCCAAATGTCAATACCCCACTTATGCCCTATCAGAGAGGGTGCAGTTTTCAAGCTTGCTCTGCTGGCCAAGTATATAACCCAACAGTCCACAGCCATGACTACACCCTGTCCTCAAGAGTCTCAGCAATTACTCCACCACCACCTGTCATAGCTTTCCACTCAGATCTGAACCTTAGAGTTCAGAAAATAAGATGCTAGCATGAAACCTCCAAGCTTAATTACCAGCTTAGATTTGATAG
>NW_027425261.1:4795-6045 GCF_003597395.2 Chelonoidis abingdonii
TATTTTGTCTTCAGCTGGCTAAAGAGAGAGCATCTCCACCCCACAGGCTACTTGGAAGAAACTGGAACAAAGGGCAGTGACTGCAAGGGGTGTGAGTGATTGCTGGACCCAGGCTAAAAGGAGATTAGTCTGTAAAATGGAGCATTCTGGAACTGGTGAAAATTTTATCTGTATTCAGTTTGATTAGACATAGATTTGCGCATTTTATTCTATTTTGCTTGGTGACTTACTTTGTTCTGTTTGTTACTACTTGGAACCACTTAAATCCTACTTTCTGTATTTAATAAAATCACTCTTTACTTATTAATTAACTCAGAGCATGTGTTAATACCTGGGTGAGCAAATAGCTCTTCATATTTCTGTATCAGTGTTATAGAGGGCAAACGATTTATGAGTTTACCTTGTACAGGGTAAAATGGATTTATTTGGATTTAGACCCCATTGGGAGTTGGGCATCTGAGTTTTAAAGACAGAAACACTTCTGTCAGCTGCTTTCAGGTAAACCTGTAGCTTTGGGGCAAGTAATTCAGACCCTGGGTCTGTGTTGGAGCAGACAGCAGTGTCTGGCTCAGCAAGACTGGGTGCTGGGGCCCCAAGCTGGCAGGGAAGGCAGGGGTAGAAGTAGTCTTGGCAAGTAGGGTGGCAGCTCCCAAGAGGGTTTCTGTGATCCAGCCTGTCACAAGCACCTTTTCTGTCGGGGTGAGATCCCTTAGCCTTTCTTCAACCAAGAAGTGTCCACAAGGCAGTGGAGGATGCAGTTTAACATCATGCCCAAGACAAACGTACAATCTTTATATTATTATGATGATATATTATGGACCTGACTCTGCCAGTCCGTGCACAAGTTCACAGTATGGAGGGGGCGAGGGGATAACATAAAAAGAATATTCCCCTCCTTGTGCAGCCATCAAAAAGGTCAGGAAGAACTGCAGTCCCTGGACTCTAGAAAGTGCAAGGACTAATCTGTACCTACTTGACCAAATGGGGTGGGATGGAGGTGGGACTGTAAACTTGCTTTCCTTGACTTGGCACTGGCTTGCAGAGCAGGACTGGAATTTAGGACAGGATAGGCACTCTCTAAAGGGGTGTTTAGCAAGTGTATTCCTTTCTGTTTCATGAAGAAAAATGCCTCCCTGCGGGTTGTACTGCTCTCCAAACCTCACTATCTAGTACACCTCTACCTTGATATAACGTGACCCGATATAACACAAATTTGGATATAACGCGGTAAAGCAGCGCTCCGGGGGGGG
>NW_027425262.1:0-5975 GCF_003597395.2 Chelonoidis abingdonii
CTCTGAGGGTGTGTCTATGCTACAGAGACCTAGGTCAGCATGTTCTCATAGTGTAGATGCAGCCTCCAGAGACAGATGGGTTCCCCCCTTCCCCTTGTCAGGGGAGGAATGCCACCTCCTCAAACAATGGTCGCTAGGTCAATGGAATCCTTCTTCTATAGACAGAGCTCTACATATGGGTTAGATTGGAATAGCTATGGCAGCTGGGGTGTGGATTTTTCACACTCTTGACCAACATAGCTATATCGACCTCACTTTTAAGAACAGGCCAGGCCTGAGCCATCTGTACAATAAAGCGGCTATGCAAGTTAGATGGGTATGGTGACTAGAACTCACTTTTTTCCTTGGCCATCATGTTTCCTTCACACTGCCTACCAAGAGTGATCTCACTGGAGTCATTTAAACCTATGATGTAAATCTGAGTCTGCCAGGTGCATGGGAGGGAGAGGTGACTGCAACACAGTGCAGCGTTCGGGAGAGCTCAGTGCAGTTCTCTCCCTTTATCTACCAGCTGGTTCCCATGATTTTGTGGTTGGGATCACAGCAAGAAACTGCAGCTAGTGCTGGTGCTGTGCAGCTGGCTGAGGGGGCTGGCAGCAAAAGAAAGGGGGTAGGGCACTGCATTTAGATCAGGATGGGTAAAAAAAAGCAGGGCAGAGAGGATAGGCTTTTCTGCCTCTTCCTTTCCTAGCAATTGTAGTATTCAGCCAGTGGGATAGCTCAGTGGTTTGAGCATTGGCCTGCTAAACCCAGAGTTGAGAGTTCAATCCTTAAAGGGGCCATTTAGATATTGAGTTGGGGTTGGACTAGATAATCTCCTCAGGCCTCTTCCAGCCCTGATATTCTATGATCTCCACACATCATGAGATGGCCAGTTCCTGGGACATGCCTTCCCAGCTAGGAAGCCTGATACAAAGGATGTTCAGCATTGGCCTAACTCTGCCTCCAGTAAAGTCAGAGGGAGATTTTTCCAGAGCAGAGTAAGGTCAACACTGAGTGCTCTTAAAAATCTGGTTGTAGGCTGCTTTCTAACAATGTGCACCTGTGTGAGACTTAGATAAGGGGGCCCCTCATCAACAGCAAGGCCCAGCAGAGACAGTTATGGTGCCAAATCAAATGTCAACACTAGATTTTTATTCTGCTTTATCCCCATCAGTATCAGCACAGAAAGGACCTCAGCAGTTAGGAAAGCCACTTCCAGACTACCCGCCTACCGTGCTTTCAAAAGAAGAGTGAAAGGTGTTTCTGGGGTACCTCCCCCCGCCTCTTACAATAGGGGCCATGGAACACTCTACCGCGTTCTCCGGGACCTGCCAAGGGCGTCAGACATGTCAGAGTTAGTCTTTAACACTTGCCCCAAGTGGAACTAGAGGTGACTTGTACATGTACAGGGATCTTAATGAAACAGTTAAAAATCAAACCCAGAGTGAGGCAAGGTTTGAAGCCCGATGTCGTCAGCTCACTACTTTCTGATAAATTGTATTAGATGAATGCAGAAAGGGACAGGGCATGCTATCAGGGTCACATAGTAACACTAATTGAACATGATTGTACATCCAGCCATTAGCGCTTAGTTTAAGCTAGCTAAAAAGCCGGCCTGTACTAGCTCTTTGTCAAATAATTAGTAAATCCCATTTCCTATCACTGCTAAAAGTCTCCTAATTGGCCTTGTGAAAGCACATCACCTCGGTGCCCAGGCCAGTATGAACCTGTGCTCTGTAACTGTACCTCCCTTGACAGATTTATTTCCTAGAAATGTTGGAGTCTATCACATCCTGAGCCTGCTCCAAAGCTCAACAAAGACAATGAGAATCTTTCCAGTGACATTAGGATCTATCTACCTGCACTGTGTGCATTTAGGGCCATGAGGGGTTATGGCACTGCTGCCTAGCGGTTAGGTCAGTGGGTCCCTGCTCTCCCCAGTCCGGCCAGGTCACTAGTGAGTTTTCCCCCTTCTAGGGTAACAAGAGATATTTGCCCAATGTCCCCCACAAGGAAAAGTCTTCAGCTCACCTCCAGGCCCCTGTGGGCTGCATTCCTTTTCCTCGGGGCTTACAACGTCTCTATCCCTACTGCTTATCTCTGGTGGGGACAGGAAGAAGGGGCTTGTTTCTGCTTCACCTGAGGTGGCTGGTAGAGGAGCCTGGGACCTCCTTCTCCCCCTAGCTCCACTGCACAGGCTTTATGAGTGGCTATAATCTCAGGCACCCAGCAGTGTTCCAAGGCTGCCTGCCTGGGCTGCTTCCTGCCACTTGCTGTTCCAGTCCAGGGTGTGGTCATGGTCTCACAACCAATCCTTTGTACATTTAATTGTATTAACCGCCTTGTGTCACTGCTAACACACGTAATTTTTTCAGGAGGACAGTTGTCATACATGCTAACGGCTGACTGGACTGGAAATGGATTCCGTGCGTAGGACAGGTGATTTTGGAATTCTTGCTTTCAGACACTTCAAAAAGGACCTGATTTTCAGAGGAAAGATGCTCAGTGGAGACCCTACAACTGGAGAGCATCACTCTCTGCTGCTCCTACTGCTAGATGATTAGACAACCAGCCATGCAGCAGAGGCAGGCTTGGCCTGAAGGCCTGGCTCTGCAAACCCAGGCTTATTCATGGCTGATGAGTGAGTTGAAATACACAGGAGGGTCAGAATGACCTTACTTTGCTACTGGCACTGCAGGATAGGGCTAAAGAAGCTGAAAGTTCTCATTGAAAATGTACCACCTTGAAACCCTTGCTTCCTTGTTCTGCTCTGCAGGCCGCAAGAAACTGGCAGGTGGCCTACGTATTTTGGTGAGAAGGAAATAGAAGAAAGTTACAGAAGCCTTATTGTTTTCCTTAGAAGCCATGGTTCCGTTAAATCTCCTGACCCATTAACAGACCTAAACTCATGATATACATGCCCCCCTGCACTATGTACAAAAATCCAGACTCCTGGCACTCTGGGATTCACTGGAGTTTCTAGAGCTCTGCATCCCTTTAGATGCTTCCAGGTGATGCAATATGTGGCAATGACTCAGACACGCTCTTGTCATGGACACTGTAGGGCCCTGGGACGACCAGGTAAGCCAAGCCAACAAAGCACAAGATATGAGTGTACCAGCCATAATATATGATCATATTGGTTGCTCTATCTTCTGATTCACAGACACTTAGGGGTGCAATCTTCTGGAGCACTGCGCATTAGCCTCATTCTCATTGAAATTCAGGGGCTTTTACCCCTGACTTCTTTTGGAGAGGAGTTAGGCCAATGCTGAGCTGTTTTGAAAGCCCATCCCCAGAAATTCACTGAAGGTGAATGCACATGAAACACAGATAAGTAGTCAGCCAAGAAAGATCACCTGTCTCTAGTCCAGGGGTCCGCAACCTTTCAGAAGTGGTGTGCCGAGTCTTCATTTATTCACTCTGATTTAAGGTTTCACGTGCCAGTCATACATTTTAACCTTTTTAGAAGGTCTCTTTCTATAAGTCTATAATATATAACTAAACTATTGTTGTATTTAAAGTAAATAAGGTTTTTAAAATGTTTAAGAAGCTTCATTTAAAATTAAATTAAAATGCAGAGCCCCCTGGACCGGTGGCCAGGACCAGGCAGTGTGAGTGCCACTGAAAATCAGCTCACGTGCCGCCTTTGGCACACCTGCCATAGTTGCCTGCCCCTGCTCTAGACCATGGCCCTGTATCCCACCTGTATCCAGTGTGTGCAGCTAGATCCCTTCCCAGCTTTTGTCTCCTTGTTGATGGAAAACATCCAATCTCACCCAACAGGTATCGGAGCCGCTGAGTAGCTCCAGTCCAGATTCGTGCAGCCCAATGGAATCTTGTGTTCATAGGTCACGTGGTCACAGGTCCTCGTTGTTGTTTGACTCTTTGTAGCCGCAGCCTCTGGCAGCTAAGCTGTGGCTGGCTTGGAAATGGTAGAATAAGGGAATGCTTTAGGGGAAGGAAAGATTCCCTGCTACCTACCTTGACTGTGAGCTCTAGTGACACCGACAGCCACAGCTTTTCGAGCCCGCGGTAACTGGCGTTAACTATGGGGGAAAGGCAGCTTTTTATTACTGACAGCCAGCATCATCGTTTAATATAGATTTAAAGCTCTAAAAATTGTGGAGAAAACAGTTTTTGGCAAAGTCTGCTGCTGTTTTATAATGTCACGCTCTTGGCAAGAGTAACTGTGTTGCTATAGTGATCTCAAATTACTACCAGGATGAAATTTTACTTGTGGCTAATTTAGCACTTGCCTGGCTCAAAACCACTTTGTCAACTTTCTTTTTTTTAATCTTGAAAACACTGTTCGATGCTTCACAAACATTTTCTCTGTCTGTCTATTTCCCCCAGTAGCTCTGGGTTCTGGGGTTATTTTGTAACATGGCATTTTGATGCATAGCTCAGAAAGAAAGACTGCCTTTTGGTTAAATCACTGGACTAAGTCTCAGGAGCTTGGGTTCAATTCCAGCCTCTGCTACGGATTCTTTGTGTGACCTTCGGCCAATCACTCAATCTGTCAGGACCCCAGCCCCCTATTTTTTAAATAGAGATACTCCCTAAAGTTGGAAGTCCTGCAGGGTAAGGGCTGTCTCTTACTGCATGTTTGGGACAGTGAGGCCCTGATCTTGACTGACTCTTCCATGTGCAGCTGTAAAACATACTGAAATGCAAAATAAATTAAAGTTCTGAGCCTGACTTTGAAATCACTAGACATTCAGAAGGTTTTACCTGTGCTGATGGCTCTATAAACTGACCCCTACTTGGCCTGAGAGGCTGAAGCTTTGCCAAAGGGCAGGATGAGCCCAGACACCAAGAAATAGTGTCTGGTACAGAATTCAGAACCTGCCTGCCTGCAGCTAATTTCTACAAATCCATCCATCCCTATCCCTGTAGCCCATCAAGGTAGCCCCTATGTGCAGCAGAGCTCTGCCTATGGAGATGCTAACTTATTCCATCTCCCGCTCAGTTCATCCACCCTTCAGTGCTGCAGGAGATGGATAACCTTTCAGAGGGAAGCGTCTCTGAAACAGACTCCACCTTATCTGTGCTCCACTGAGAGTGCACGCAGGTGGGAAGGCGTCACCTAAGTCCATCCCTGCTCCTGAACTTCCAGCTCAGGCCCACAGCACGTTCTGCTGGACTCCCTGTTCAGAGCTCTCTGTTCCCATTGGATGGCTGCCGACGTGGGGCTGGATCACCCTCCTGCAGGAAATGTCTGTGAGGATCTGTCAGAGAGGTGGGGTTTGCCCTCCTTGGATGGCCCCTAGGGTGGCCAGGGGAGAGAAAAGCCTCCATGGAAAACAAAAGAGGCTCAGCTTTCCAAGTGAAGGTCTGTGGGTCTATGTACACCCCCTCTATGCTACTCAGCCTATGGGTGCATGGCAGTAGAGAATCAGGGACAGAAGTGGTAATCCAGATCTCTTATCAGATATGATTTGTTTGTTGCAGGAATCACCGGGTGAATGCCCCTGACCTGTGCTATGCAGGAGGTCAGACTAAACAAGCATACTGGTCCCTTCTGGCCTGAAAAATCTATACATCTGTGTGGTCTCCAGATGCAGGGAGCAGCCTCTGGTGGGTCCAGATGGATGGTCTTCTGTGCAGCAGCAGAGAGAGGCCAACCAACATTATTCCTGGGGGAATTCTGCATCACTGCCTGTGTGCAGAATTCATGCCCCCTGCAGATTTCTTTGCTTCCCCACAGAAAAATGACTTCTGATGGGGAAGCAAAGGGAAGCCACAAGAGTGGTCATGCGCCCTCCCCTGCAGTGCAGGCAGGTTGGTTTGGGCGCCCAGAGCAGCCAGTAGAGACATAAATCGCCACTGGGCAGGGGTCTGGGTGGGGGGAGGGGAGCTGGGCAGTTGTGTGTGTGGGAGAAAAAAGACACTCTGTCCCTCTCATTTGCTATTGTCGCATGTTTGGTGTGGAGGGGCAGGGCTTTAAGGCAGGAGTCAGCAACCTTTCAGAAGTGGTGTGCCAAGTCTTC
>NW_027425263.1:0-12541 GCF_003597395.2 Chelonoidis abingdonii
CTTGGCTCCGCTATGGCTGGGAGAGCGGGCTCGGCCAGGGGGCGATTGCTCCGGCTTCCTCAGCGGCAGTAGAGCCTGAAGTGCAGTCAGGCCTGTGCGATGAGGCTGCCAGGGTTTGCGCCATCTAGTTACTTGAAGCCAGAACTCTAGAGGTCAGTTCCAGCTCAGCCTGAAAGCTCAACTGACAGGGGATCAGGTTTCAGGGCCATCTTCCCAGCTTTTTCGTCCCCAGAAAAAAAGGGCTGAGGCGGGAGTTCCACCCCTTGAGAAAGTGTGCTCCCAACACGTGCTTGGAGAGCTTGGTGCCTAGAAACGGCCCATGGGGAACTTTATGAACAACCACACCCCTAGTATAAGGAAGAACGGTTCTTCGATCCAAGCGACCCAAGCCGACCAGGGTCAATATTACAATCAGATCTACTCACAAATCACCGCGGTTGCCATCTTTAATCTAAAATCTAAAGGTTTATTCATAAAAGGAAAAAGATAGAGATGAGAGCTAGAATTGGTTAAATGGAATCAATTACACACAGTGATGGCAAAGTTCTTGGTTCAGGCTTGTAGCAGTGATGGAATAAACTGCAGGTTCAAATCAAGTCTCTGGAGAACATCCCCAGCTGGGATGGGTCATCAGTCCTTTGTGCAGAGCTTCAGTTTGTAGCAAAGTCCCTCCAGAGATATGGAGGAGCTGCAGCAACTGTTTATAGTTTCTTGCTATATGGTCTCTGCTTTCTTTGTCCCAAAGACAAGCTGTCCAGCACATGGCATGGAAAAACCTCAGAGTCTGTCCATAGGCATGTCCCTGCACACCTTGATGAGTCACAAGATGTATCTGCCTTCTCTCAATGGATCAGTTGTAGCTGATAGTCCTTAATGGGCCATCAAACAGGCTAGGCAGAGCTGACACCAACTTGTCTGGGGTGACACCTAGAAGCACAGCAAAAGTTTGAACTACCTTGTAGAGCCAATACTTAAAATCTTAAATACAAAAATAATACATGCATACAGACGGCATAATCATAACCAGCAAACCATAACCTTGTCTTATTTGACCCCCTTGATACCAGATTTGGTGCCACTACAGGACCTTGATTGCACCGATGATTTATACGGTCACAGTTCATGTCAATAACGTCACACCCTCCTGCACTCCAACCCCCAATTTCGTGAGCATTCATGGCCCACCATACAATTTCCATACCCAGATGTGGCCCTCAGGCGAAAAAGTTAGGCCACTCCTGAGCTGGCAGGTTCAAAGGGGAATGGGGAGCCCACATTCATAAGTGGTCAGGCAGGACTGGAGTTGGACCTGGGATCAGGCACAGCACAGTAGCCAAAAGTGAGCAGGGGCCCAGGATTTCCCAAGGACAATCCTACACCCTACAGTTATTCATCCACTGCAGGGGCTGTAGAAAATCTAGGGGATTTTAAGTTATTTTAATATGAATCAGGATTTGATACAGTTATTTCTGCAGCTTGGATAAGCATCCAGAGCAGGGGTGAGCAAACTATGGCCCACGGGCCAGATACGGCCACTCAGAGATTTGGATCCAGCCTATGAGATTGCCACCCTTGGGGCGCAGCGAGTCCCGCACCACTCCCAGAAGCGTCCGGCACCACATCCCTGCAGGGGCAGAGGACTCTGCATGCTGCCCTCGCCTGTGGGTACCTCCCCTGAAGTTCCCATTGGCTGGGAACATGAACTGCAGCCAATGGGAGCTTCAGGGGAGGTACCTGCAGGCAAGGACAGCACGCAGAGCCCTCTGCCCCACCCCTGGAGGGCTGTAGGGATGTGGTGCCAGCTGCTTCCTGCAGCAGTGCAGGGCCAAGGCCGGGGCCATCACAGAGCTGCTCCAGGTAAGTGGTGCTGGGCTGGAGCCTGCACCCTGAACCCCTCCTGCACCCCGAACCTCTTTCCCTGAGCCCCCTGCCACACCCCTCCTGCACCCCAATGCCCTGCCCCAGCCCTACATTCATGACCCTGCATGCAATTTCCCCACCCCAGTGTGGCCCTCAGGCCAAAAAGTTTGCCCACCCCTATTCCAGAGCTTGTGAGCTTATCAGGGTGTGTGGGTCCCCTTCCTCTCCCTGTGAGGTTAGAAGTGATCCACTGTCACAAAGACCCCTCCCCAGCCCTGGCTGTAGGGATTTCTGAGGGGAGGAGAGCAGGTCTGTTCCCTCTGGGTGTCTTTAGGGGGGTTCCCCACTTGCTTTTCCTACAAAGTGGTCTTTGGGCTCCTGGGGCCGTCAGCCGCCCGGCTTTGGAGGAGCCACAAATGTAAAGGAGACTCTCAGCTTTCATTTTAAAAATCTAAAGGCAGTTTCTGGCTCTCTCCCTGGCAAAGAGCCTTGAAACCAGAAAGCCAATAAACCGATGGAGAGAAATCGCTGGGGCTGCAAGGAGCTAGTAGCTGGACTCTGCTTCTGCGGCAGGCAACGGGGCCCTAGAGATTCCCCCAAACGCCCCCTATACTCACTTCCTGTGGAAAATGAGGTGTATTCCCCCATATGACTGATCTCCCCAAACCCTCAGGCCAGCCCTGGACACAGCGGTATGATAATCCCGGACAGGCGTCTGCTATGCTGAAGGGGGGATGGAGACAAAAACTATTTTGCCGGCCGGCTCACAGATGCTGAGAGGAACTCTGCCTTCTCTGCCTTGTGTCTGAGCTGATACAGACCCCGGCGTTCTCTAAACCCTTCACGCTCTGCTCTCCCTTCCTATCTGCTCCTGCCTCTGGTCGCATTGCCCCTCCCCTCCACTGTGCCAGCAACGGCAAACTCCATCCCCCAGATCACCCGTTTCTTCATGCTGCCCCTTCCACACGGCCTGCCCTGCCTCAGCCTGGCCACAGAGCCACGACCCTCTGCTCCGTCAGTGCCCTCCTCAACCCTCACCTGGGCCACAACACCCACAAGAGGCTACTCTGGGCTGGGCTGAGGGGCACTTGGAAATAGTTGATAGTCACCAAAAACACAGTATCTGTTTTCTGGCTATAAGCTCTTTGGGGCAGAGACAGTGTCTGTGTACGTGTGTGGGGAGCACTTGGCACATTGTGGGCACCACTGGCAGTGCCACTGGTGCCCAGAATAACTGATGGCGCTGCAGGCCACCATATCCTCCCCCCCTGCAGCCTGGCCCTATTTTCAAAGTGACGAACTGGGACAATGTGGCTGGGGTGCCGAAGGGAGCCGTTCTGATGGCAATTCGGGGAGGTTGGTGGGAAGTGGCAGTGGAGAGGGGCTGTCGCTGCTGCCCATCCATTCTTCCTTCCCTTTCAGAAAGGAAACCTGGGACATGTCTCTGTAAAGGGCAAGGGATAACAACAGTGTTAATTTAACCCTCCAGGACCCTTTCCCTGTGCTCCCCTGGTCCCAGCCTCCTCTCTCAAATGTCTCTGTACTGTGCCATCTCCTCCTACTGTCTCTCCCCCCGCTCCTCCCGCACTGCCAGCAATTCACCCACAGCCTCGGTCACCACATAACTTCATCCCCTCGGAACTAACCCCTGACCACCCAACCCACCTCTCGCCAACCTCAGAACCACCCAAACGCCGTCATTCCCTCTCTCCTGTCCCATACATTCACACGCCCCATACACGGGCTGGGATCCCCCCTTTTGCTGCCACATCTCACTGCAGCTCACACCCACTCCTCAGCTCTGAGCCAACCCCCACCCAATTCCCCTAGACTCAAACTACAACCCCCAACCCTCAGGGCCGGTGCAAGGAGTTTCGCCCTAGGCGAAACTTCCACCTTGCCCCTCTCCCCGGTCCTGAGGCACCTCCCCCGGCCCCCATGCCCTGAGAGACCCCCCCAGGCTCACGCCCTGCTCCACACACACAGCACCTGCTTCACTTCTCCCGCCTCCCAGGCTTGTGGTGCCTAAGCTGATTGGCACCGCAAGCCTGGGAGGTGGGAGAAGTGAAGGAGCGACGGCGTGCTCGGGGAGGAGGCGGGGCAGAGGTGAGCTGGGGCAGGGGTGAGCTGGGGCTGGGAGTTCCCCTGTGTGCCGTCCCCCCTCTTACTTGCTGCAGGTGGCCCTCCCCACACTCCCCTGCCCCAGCTCCCTCCGCCTAAATGCAGGCAGCGACCAGGGCGGCTGAAGATCCGGCTGCTGTGGTTGCTGCCAAGGAAAATGGTGCCCCCCAAATACCAGTGCCCTAGGCGACCGCCTAGGTCACCTAAATGGTTGCACTGGCCCTGCCGACCCTCCAGGCACAGAAAACCCATCCCCACATGCAGAACTCTTCCTCTGCCCCCCTGACACCCACCACCAGCAGCCTCAGAAACCCCCTACTTGTGCAGGCTCGGGGAAAGCAGGAACCAGGGAGGCATGGGTACATGATCTGAAACGGCCCCGAGAAGCTTGTATTCCTTTTTCTGTGCCTGCTTCTTCATTCCCAGAGGTGTCCTGCCTCCTAGAGAGGTTGGAACAGCGCCAGAGTCCACCGGGTGCTCCCCAGTGGCAGCAGGGGGTACTGCACTCTGCAGTGCTCCAACCACACTGCACAGCTATGCTGATATTGTTGGGACTTAGACCCCTTGTTCCCTAAAGACTAGCTGCCCCCAACCACTGAAATAAAAACAACAGTGATGGAAACATCAGTAGCAGCTCCACAGCTAGGACTGTGCTGACATTTGCATTAAAATCCATCTGCTTCACTCTTCAGCGATTGAATTATGTCTCCAAACTTGGCCCTGTGACTCTTCACAGACCAAATTAATTTGCCATGTAATACTTTTAGAAAAACGTTGACAAATGGGCACAGAGGAAACATTTAAAAATTCTCTATCTCAAAATTTTACCCTTTTCCTGCCATTCTTTTGAATTCCTCTAACAAAACAGTCACAGTCTCCACAAACTCCAAATCTCGCACACACTTTGATAACGTCTCAGAAATAGGCCACTTTTGTTCTATTAAAATTACATGCATAAAGAGGTTTCCTCCTTCTTTGGGATTCCAAATGATCCTGAAGTTTAACTGACACTAGTTAGGCACATGGAGAGTTGAGACCTCCTGCTTCTTCTGGAGGTATCAGTTGCAGCTGCAGAATTGAAGTGAGTTTTGCACTTAAAACAGGGATTCATCCTTTTTTAATGTATGAAAAAATACATCATATACGCCCCAAACTCATAGCGCTGACTCTGAGCATAGAATGACTTTTATGAGCATATGCAAGGAAAACAATTAATTTCAATTAAAGTACATTTTAAAGCGAGTCCTTCAAAGATGTTACCACCGTGTGGCAGACATGTAACCCTTCTGGCCATCTGAGTTGGCAGCAACAAGGGCCGGGTTCAGTATCCAGGGGTTCCATTTCAATAACACAATGCATAACCGGCTCGAGCCCCCACCTAGTGACCTGGGACAATTACATACCACCACCCCCCGGGCGCCTCTAGGAGGCAATATTTCCCCTCTCGCAAGCACGGAGTCTGAATGTAGCAAAATCCTTTTAATAAGGGAGGGAAACAATGCAGCATCACATTGGGGAAACACCACAAACAGGATTCATAACATGAACCATGACCAAAAGACCCACCAAGTAAGTTTTGACAGTGTCCTTTTCCCCTTAGGGTCTTAAGTCCAATCATCCCAAAGTCCAACAACCCAGAAGTCTCTGTCCCTGGGTTCAAAAGTTTATCTGCAGAGTTTTACCCCTCCCCAGCCTGGGTGGAAATGGGGGGGGGCACCTTACATGGGTCGGGGCTAACTGTCCCACCTCTCTATGGAGTTCTGCTGCAGACTTCAGCATGACTAGCTCCACTCCACCAGCTGTGCCACCCCTCCAGCCGACCTGTGAGCCCCTCCAGCCATCCCCATAAATCGCTCCACTCCGCTCGCTTGCTGTTCTGTGGGCTGCTCCAACCGTATTGCAAACTGCTCCACTCTGCTAGCTGCTTAGTGATAGATCTTCAGGCTCCCCCAATAGTTAACACTGCACTCAGCTCAGTAAATTTAGCTCTTTCAGTGATTTCAGCTTGTAGTAGGGGAGCCCAGTGCTGGTGCACCATTGGCCCAAAGTGAATTCAGCTCAATAGTCTCTAAATTGATTCCTAATGGAATCAAAATTAGCTCTGTTCTTTAACAGTAGAGAGAAGAGAAGGTGCAATTGGTGTTCTATGCCCTCAAAAGGGGCCCATACCATCAGGTACACATACCAGTCTCCAACCTCTCTGAATTCACTGGGTTTGGGAACCCATGTCCCTTGTCTAGTGAGTGCTACCTTGATGGTGAGATCCTCTGTCATAAAACAGGTTCATAATCCCTCATTGACATAATCAGTGTAACAACACTTTATTCCTCCTGCCCCAATAACAGAGAAATTGAGGATCCCACAGCTGTCAAAGTGACCATTTTAGGCTGCTGTGGGCTTTGCTAGGCAGGGTGGGTGTGCCTATGCAAACAAGATCAGCCTCTGAAATTCTTTTCCACATTTGCCATAATTCACCACCAGATGTCCGGGTAGAGCTCATCCTGACTCTGCTTACAGACACATTTGTCCCTAATGTTCTCAGTAACCAAATAATACTGATTCTTTAAACTTCCCATGTAGTTGAAACTTACTGAAATCTTATGCATAAGTTACATCTGAAGATTTTATTTTAGATTTATGGTTATTTTTTGCTATTATATTTCATAAGTGAAATTTTCTCCTTCAGCAGGAGCTGGAGAATAATCTTCATTCCACAAAGAACTGCCCTATTTCAAAATGTCTGCCAATGTTGTTAATTAGACTGAGGCCACAGGCTTTCCTAAGCAAAGAAAGTCACTGCCTCTATTCACCTGAGCCTCATTCCTCTTCATAGCATAGGAAGCTGCCATCTTCTCTGAGGGCATCTTGGTTTCACTACCCTTGGAAACAATGGAAGGTGGTGATAATTTTGATAGAGAGCATCTTAAACATGTGCTGCCAGTAACCTCAGTCCCACTGAGAACAAGGAGAGGTGGCAGCCAGTTTGCCCTGGTTACATGGGCTTGCACAGAGGACTGAAAATAGCAGAGTAGACATTCCCACTTGGGCTGCAGCCTGGGCTCTGAAACCCAGTGAGGAGGGAGAGGAGGGGAACAGGATGTATGGCTGGGAAAGCCCTAGGACTGGATGTATTGTGATGTAGCTTGGCTAAGCTTTTAGTGGTTGTTGGTACACTTTGTCTCAGGGCTTTGATAGAGAGCGGTCAATTCTTCATGAGTTTCTCCAGAGACTATTTTACGCTTTACCCTGCCAACAGATACATTTTCAGTGATGAAAAATGATGGCCAAAATTACCATTAATCCGAACTATTTCTAAGCAACTCTTTGCACCACATCTACTGAACAGTGAGGACAAGAGGGAGGAGGTGAGCGAGAGAATGGGGGGGGGGGGTTACATGAGGGAGTGTAAATTTGGGGTGTACCCTCTGGTTGATTTTTGTGGCTCCAGAGCTGCAGAAAGCAGTCACAGCATACTGATTAATCTGGCCCTAACCATTTACATTTTTTAAATGACTGAAATTTGATGTTACATATCTTCAAATCATTAGAAATATCGCATGGTAGCATTTGCTTTGAGTTTCTTGTTCGATGTTCATGTAAAACATTTTAAATTAAAAAACAAGGAAATTCCCAGGCAAAATGCACATTAAACGGGGATTTAAGATTGAGTGTATGTAACACGAACAGACCCCGGTTGTTTGTGGGCGGGATCGAATCTGAGGCCTCTCGAGCTTAGTGCATGAGCCTCTATTGAATGAGCTAAAAGCCAAATTGCTGTTAGCTGAGGCTGTAGAGCTGACTCATTTAACTCTCTCTCTCTAAGAGTTCTCGGTGCCACTACATAGGACGGACCACCACACCCAGAAGTTACATGTACATTACAGGGATGTTATAATTATCCCTGTTATAAACCCAGGAAATTCAGAGTTAAGGTTAAAAGAAATCCAAGAAAACTGGGTTATGGAAATGCACAATTTTGGTACCCAACCACCTTATATTTGGCTTGGAGGGACAGAGGGAGAGAAAAATAAAGAAAAAAAAAGTCTTTACCAGTCAGTTTAATCTCATCTGGGCCCACACACCTGGAAATACCTTAATTGCAGCCATACAGTTATTTCATGGTGTCATTAAGGGACAGAAGGGACATTGTTTGGGTGCCCTCACTGTGCATGTCCTTATGGCAATAAGTTTGGGTTTCTTTTTAGTGTACTTTAATTATGCATGTGCGTCATGTTATTGACTTGAACTGCGACTGTATAGATCATTGTTGCAACCAAGGTCCTGTAGTGGCTCCAAACCTTGTATAAAGGGGGTCAAATAAGGTATCTAAGACAAGGTTATGGTTTGCTGGTTGTAATTACGGTGTCTATATGTGTGTATCATTTTTGTAGTTGAAGTTATGGATATTGGCTCTATACCAGTGGTCCCCAACCTTTTTGTCTGGCGGGCGCCAGACGAAGGACCACGGCGGCGGTGGAGCACCTGCCGAAATGCCGCCGAATTTCGGCGGCGATGCCTCTTGATGTCACATTTCAATGGCAAGCAACGTCATCATCGACAGGCGTTGCCACTGAAATTCAGGGGTGACGCCTCTCGATGACATCACTTGTTGGCGACAACCATCATCATTGAGAAGCGTCTCCACTGAAATGCTGCTGAAATTTGGTGGCATTTCAGCGGGTGCTCTCCAGGGGACCATGACGCGGACGCATTCAGATGCCCTCGCGGGCGCCATGGCACCTACGGGCACCGTGTCAGGGACCCCTGCTCTATACTGTCTGTATTTCAAACTTGTGCTGTGCTTCTGGGGGACATCCCAGACAAGTTGGTGTCATCTCTGCCTACCCTGCTTGATGGCCCATTAAGGAACATCAGCTATACAACTGACCCATTGAGAGAAGGCAGATGCACCTTGTAACTCAGCAAAGTATGCAGGGACTTGCCCATGCGACTCCAGACTCCATTTTTCTGTAATTTTCCACAGTAAGAACAAAGAAGTGTTCTTACACCTGGAAAAGACTATAAAAAGCTGATGCCTCATCTCCATCTCGTTTTCAATCCTGCTTCTTACCTCTGGAGCGACTTTGCTACAAACTGAAGCTCTGAACAAAGGACTGATGACCCCATCCCACCGGGGGATGTACTCCAGAGACTTGATTTGAACCTGCAGTTTATTCTATCACTGCTACAAGCCTGAACTAAGAACTTTGCCATTACTGTGTGTAATTGATTCCATTTAACCAATTCTAGCTCTCATCTCTATCTTTTTCCTTTTATGAATAAACCTTTAGATTTTAGTTTCTAAAGTATTGGCAACAGCGTGATTTGTGGGTAAGATCTGATTTGTAGATTGACCTGGTCCTGGGGCTTGATTCTTTGGGATTGAGAGAACCTTTTTCTTTTATTGGGGTGTTGGGTTTCATAACCATTTGTCCCAAGGATGAGTGGCACTAGTGGTGATACTGGGAGACTGGAGTGTCTAAGGAAATTGCTTGTGTGACTTGTGGTTAAGCCAGTGGGGTGAGACCAAAGTCCTCTTTGTCTGGCTGGTTTGGTTTGCCTTAGAGGTGGAAAAGCCCCAGCGTTGGGCTGTAACTGCCCTGTTTGAGCAATTGGTCCTGAACTGGCACTCTCAGTTGGGTCCCGCCAGAACCAGCATCATTACAATGTGTGATCGAGGTCCCGGGGGGAGCCCGCTGAGGTCACTCAATTAGGGTGAACTGCAAAGAATGGGGCAGCCAAACCACAAAAAGCTGGTGGATATTCCAATACTTAGATTCACCAAGCCAGCATAAAACAGCTTCTTTATTTCATCACTGGTTCCTCAGACGTCCAAACTACACAGTGCCCTTAACATGATCCAGCCTCAGACCTCATCCAGGTACCCAGATCAAATACGATGAAAATTTCTGTAAATCCTATTTCATCATATAAAAGAAAAGGTTCTACCAATCCCAAAGGATTGCACACATCACCTCCCAAGTTAATGAATGTTTCAGATCTTACCCAAATACACACTACAGCCAATTCTTATTAACTAAACTAAAATTGATTAAAAAACAAAAGAGAAAGAGTATGGTTAAAAGATCAATACACATACAGACATGAGTTCAATTCATTGAGATTCAGATTCATAGCAGAGAAGGTGAGCTTTGTAGTTGAGAAGAGTTCTTTCAGGTCATAGGTCATAGTCCAATGTCCAAATATCACATTCAGGGCGTACCAGCATAACTGGGACCTTAGTCTTGTGACTCAAACTTCCCCTGATGAAGTCTAAGCAGAGTTGAGATGACAGAATCAGGACCCAAGGGTCTTTTTAATCAGTGTTCTAGCATCCACCTGACCACACAGTCCTGGTTAAACAATAGGCTTTTGATGTAACCTTTTGTGTTCTAACCACCGCCAGTGATTACACAAATTAACATAGGGCAATTTGTCCATTAGCCAATCTATTACAAACTTCAGAGACATATAGACAATGACATTCTTTTACTCAAAATTCATCCAAATGTTAATATTCCCTTTTGATCTCTGATCAATAGTTATAGTCTAGACGCAATAATCAACCATTGAGCACTCTCCTGTCGATTCCAGTACTCCACCAGGGCGAGAGGCACAGGTGGAGCTGACGGAAGAGTGTCCGCTGTCAACTTACTGCAGTGAAGACACCACGGTAAGTAGATCTAACTACATCGACTTCAGCTACATTATCCATGAAGTTGTGTAACTTAGCTCTATCCCCTTCCCCTAGTGTAGACCAGGCCTTAGGAATGGAAGGATGGGCTTCTAGTAAAGACACTGGCCTGGGATTTGAGTGTTCTGGGTTCAATTCCCTGTGTGACCTTGGACACATTACTTAATCTTTCTGTGCCTGGGTTCCACACACAACTTCTTATCACAGGTGGAACCTGAACTTGCTTAGGGCTTCTAGGTACTGTGTAATACAACTGAATAGGAAATCAACTAAGGGATGGAGAGAGTACTTAAAAAGGGAAGGTTACAAAATAGAAGAGTGAATCCTTAAAAAAAGTAAAAGGACTGCCATTAAAAAAGGAAGATTTTTTAAAAAAAAGATTGCATGTAGGAGAAATGAATAAAACAACAGGCCCGGGTGGATAGAGGGAAAAAATTAGACAATTAAGGATCATAGACTTTGCTGAAAAGGAATGGCCAGTCCACCCCTAGTCCTATGGGGCGAGTATACACAGTGGTTTGGATTAGTGCAATGAGTACTGGGTTTGGGGGACAGGGTGGGGATACCAATATTTTAATTTTTCCAGGGTGAGTGCTGGTAAAATGTTAGAATACTTCAGTACATCAAGATTCAGGAAATTATCTGATGGAGGGTAAATGTGTTCTTGAAGAAATGACAAAAATATGTTCCCTATGTTTAAATCCTTCTCTGCAGAGGAGATAAATCGCAAAGATCCAGTTCAGGGCGCCCCTGTGAAGGAAGCACACACCAAGATGGAAGAACTGGGGCAGAGACTTGATGGAGTGGGACTGAGTACGCAGTACTGGCTGCCCAAACTAGCAGACAAATTGGGGATTACCTCTGCGCAGGCTTTGAAACACCTGAAATATGAAGACTACTTAAAGCTGGAGTGCGAAGTAGAGCACCCCTGGGAAAAGCAGGCTCTCCGAACTCTACTTAACATAGCAGAGAGCAAGAGAACAATGAAACAGCTGCAGGAGCAGCGCTTGGAGATGCTAAAGAAGAGGCAGGAGCAGGCTAAATTGGCACTTGAGGGATTAAAAGAAATGCAGGAGAAAGGCAGGAGCCGCCATGAGGAAGCTGTAAGAAAGAAAGAGGAGGAGCTGCAGGGAGCTATGGACATAGCCCCAGAGTATTGGGCACCAGCTGAGAAGCAATTGAAGACAGTGATAGAGAATGTGCACAGACAATTAGACTTCCTGGAGGAGTCAGTGTCCCAGAGTGAGAATCTCCCTGACAAGGAAGTTTTGAGACGAGCGTCGGGAGGGCTGGCCCTGCAGGGGATTTACCAGACCAAGAAGCTTGCAGAGATGGTGGAGAAGCGAGAGCAGCTCATAGACATCCCAGAAGGGTTCGAGCTCTTTGGTCCAGAGCAAGGGCCACTGTTTGAGAAGAAGGAGTTCTCATCTGCTGAAGCAGAGTCCTCATTCACAAGGACCATGGAAAAGCTGGGCTTCAGCATTAGCGTCACCGCCAAAGGTGGATTTTGGGGGTTTAGTGCTGAATCCAGCTCAGATTACGGCAGCTCTTCAGAGTCTGAAGAAACCCACAGGTCCCGCTTGGAACACACCTACATTTGCACCACCAAGTACAACTACATCCCACTGGCTTCATGCTACTTCCCCAAGGATCAGCTTCGACTTTCCAGTGCAGCGCTGCGAGAGTTAAAAGAGATTGAGGACATTTTAAGTCACACCCCAGAGTCGGACAACCTCAACTTGCTGAAGAGCAGGGGCGGGAGTTTCTTCAACCGATTTGGGTCTCATGTAAACCAGGGACCTCTGCACTTGGGTGGGATATTCTGGTGGAAAGCGTCTTCTGAGGGATTCCGGGCAGAGGAGCTGG
>NW_027425264.1:0-6266 GCF_003597395.2 Chelonoidis abingdonii
ACGAAGTGAAGAAACGAACATCTGATGCACTCAGCTCTTATGTTGGGGGCAGCTACAGTGGCCTTGGTTGGAGCATTGCAGCTGGTGTAACTGCATCAAAATCAGGTTCTGAAGCTTCATTTCAGGGCACAGATAGAAAAGAAACGCAAACAGAGATTCAGTTGTTTGTGACCAGGACAGGAGGCCCACCACAGACACATTCTCTCACCGAATGGCAATCTGGGCTTGTGACCAGTAACAAAACCTGGAGCGTCATTGACCGAGGCTTTCAGCTGATTCCAGTGTGGGAGATCATCCTGTCCAATCACAGGCAAGATTTTAGAGATGTTCATCAAATCAGCAGCAGTCTCAGAAATGCCTATGAAGTCCTAACTAACCAAAGTGTCGGTACATTGTTTGGAGAGGGATTAGTCAGTGCAGTGGATGAGGCCAGATCATTCATAGAGGAAATGAAGTCCTGGGAAGTCACTGGGGATGAAGAACAGCTGGTGAAATTGATCAATTTCAAACAAAAGCTGACTGAAAAAACAAAGAACTACAGTGCATGGATTAACATTTGCCTGTCAGATAAAGGGCTTCAAGATTTCCTGGACAATACAGTTTCACTGTGCAAAGATTTGCCTGCACAAAATACTGAATGCATCAAATCTCTGCTGCGCTGCCTTCTGGACCCTCATGTCTATTCAGTTAAGAATTTTCCCAAATCTTCCTCCATCATGAAGTGGATTTTTCATGAAGAAAAAAAGCAACAGAAAAGTATGTCTCTCTCTGAATTTGCTGATTTTATTCAAATCCTGCAGGAAATGAAGGATTACATACAGGAAGTTACTTATGACCCTATGTCCTCTGCAGCAGCAGTGCAAGTCGCAAAGGTAAAGGCCACCTTAAATGTGAGCTTAGCTTTGTCTTCCTTTCTCCAGGCTCTACGGGAGAGAGAGAAGACAGATATTGAACTGTTATTACTCTCAATTGCAGCCAGTGCAGGATACCTGGTGGACAGTTGCACTTTTCAGTATCTCCTCGGGTGCCCAGAAATTAACTTCATATTGCAGGAAATGCAAACAGCACAGGAGGAATATTTGACTCTTAGGGATCAGGATGTTTCCAGAGCTCAGGCTTTCCTGCTGTTGACAGGTCTGACTGTAACATTTGAATATAAAGACGTGTCTCCAGAGGAAAAGAACAGACGTTTAGCTTTTATGAAACATCAAATGGGAAACTTATTGTCCACTGAAATGTCAAAAGTCCTTATAAAGCACAGTGCATGCAGTGATTGGGACATACTGGAAACAGACCTGAATTGCCTCAAAAATGGGGACTTTGAAGCCACAAATGATGAGTTGAAGAAACAGGGTATAATAAAACAATTAGAAGGCATCTGTCGAGGAACAAAACCTTCAAATCAACCAAAATCAAAACCTGAAGTGAAATCCAGCAATGTTAAAATGTATGAAGCTATTGAAAACCAGGAGTTTCTCAATTTACTGAAAAGACTTGGACTTGAAAGTTACCATCCAAGGAAAATGGGGACAGCAGACTTCCATGTCATTTACAAGACCTCTTTGCATGACAGCCAGCCCAGCACCGAACGTGAGCTGCCATTTTATTTTTTGCAAAACTGTTGATGGTGGACTATCGGGTAAGATATCTGGTTTGCAAAGATGACATAAAATCAAAACAAGGTATAACAAATACACTGACCACCCTAGAAAATGGGAGAGGATCCTCAGATACATTTGATGACTTTTTTAATGATGATAGTCACGGAACCAATGACTCTGTTACAGATCAGGCACACATACACCCAATGGACATTCAGATGGCAATTTTTCATTGTGCAGATGATTTCACGAGACAATATCTTTCAACAAAGCTGGCTTTCTGCCAGTTTGCACTCCCACTTCTGGTGCCAAATCCTTGTATTTCACAAATAGAATTCCCTCTTTGGTCCCTTAGCCAAGTGACGAAGAGCTGGAAGGGTGCTGAGAAATCAGGAGGGGAGACTAGGTTTAAAAATTATAAAAACAAATTGATTTATCAGGCAGCTATGCCCATGGTGTCCTTCATACGGATTGGTCATTCTTCTTCTTCAAAGTCCCAGATCCTGAATGCTCTGCTGAGTAAGCACAAACATGACATCTTTTTCCACCATCATTGTAAAGGTAGCAGCAAAGATTGTCTCCTGATGAAAGGGGTTGTGGAAATCTTCTGGTATTGTCCAGGTGGGAGAGATGATGACAGATTTGACAACTGCGTTGCATTCACTAATCTGCGTGGAGATGCAAGGCAGCATGAACAACAGGTCAAATTTTTACAGGAAATTTCTTCTGTTAATGTGGTTCTCATATCAGATGTTGATCAAAATGATAAGAAAGGCATGAAAATTATACATGACCTGTGGAAATCTCAAAAACCTTTGATCTGTCTTTTTGCTGAAAAAGAAAACGTTGCTGGCAAACCCAGCCAGAACATAAAAATAGCCATCAAAAACAGAAATGAAGCAGAATTAATAGATGAACTGATGACAGCAATCAGGGATTTACTAGCAGGTTCAAACATAGCTTGCAGTCTTGAGAACAGTGCAAATATTGCTCGCCAGCAAGGTTTCGTCATTGACGAAGAGGATGAAAAGTGCACAAAAGCCAAGACAATGGCACAGGCTCTGATGACACTCTTGAATGAGAATAATTTACATGAGATAAAGTCAAAACTATTGCCTCTGCAAGGAGAATTATGGCATAAGTGGTGTCAAAAGGACAAGGAACTTACCCGCTTGCAGGATAAAAGAAACAGAAGCATTGAGCAGCACCGGAGCCAAGTTGAGTCAGAAAAGCATGCAATACGAAGCCATCAGTTAAAAAGAGCATTCCCTCTCAATGATCTAATGAAATCAGTGCTTGAATTTCTCCAGTTACACCCAGAAGCCACCAAAAAATATTTCCTGCAGTGGATGAAAGTATTTATGGATGACTTGTCCTCTGATTGCCTTGCAGAACTTCACCAAAAATACCACAGATTGTGGTCTCAAATCCTGGAAATAAAGAAAAAAGGAGAAAATAATGACTTGAAAAATGCTTTGCTAAATAATTTAGAAACACTCTCAAAAACGATAAATGATTCTACAATTGGCCTTGAACACATTTTGAGAGAAGTAGCTCAGATTTATGAGGCTCTGGATTCAATGAAACAACAGGATGAATGTTTTCTTGCACTACCTCAAATTGCAGCTGACCTGATGGTTTCAGGTTATCCCATGGAGCTGATGGACGGCAATGCTTCATACGTGCCACTACAATGGGTCGGAGCAGTTTTGGACAAATTAATTGAGAAGTTAGGAGACCAAAAAGTGTTTGTTCTTTCAGTGCTTGGCATCCAGAGCACTGGAAAATCAACACTGCTGAATGCCATGTTTGGTCTTCAGTTTGGTGTCAGTTCAGGGAGATGCACCAGAGGAGCATTCATGCAGCTGATTAAGGTGGAGGAGAACCTCAAACAGGATTTGAACTTTGATTACATACTAGTCGTTGATACTGAAGGACTTCGGGCCATGGAAATGGCCAATAAACTGTCCCTTAATCATGATAACGAGCTAGCCACCTTTGTTATTGGTATTGGTAATATGACTGTGATCAATATTTTTGGTGAGAACCCTTCAGAAATGCAAGATGTCCTGCAGATCGCTGTCCAGGCATTTCTGAGGATGAAGCAGGTAAATCTCTCCCCAAGCTGTTTGTTTGTGCACCAGAATGTTGGAGAAATAATGGCAAAAGAACAGAATATGGAAGGACGAAGACGCCTCCAGCAAAAGTTAGACGAAATGACAGTTACTGCAGCCCAGCAAGAGTTCTGTGATGTTACCTGCTTTAGTGACATTATCCGATTTGACGTGAACACCCACATTCATTACTTTGCTCATCTCTGGGAAGGAAACCCACCAATGGCACCTCCAAACCCAAGCTACAGCCAAAATGTCCAGGAACTAAAGAGCAAGATTCTCTTGGCTGCCAAAAAAGAATCTCAGGGCAGTGTTTTAAGGCTGTCAGGTTTAAAAGTCCACATTAGTGACCTGTGGAATGCTTTGTTAAATGAAAGTTTTATTTTCAGCTTCAAGAATACGCTGGAGATTGCAACGTACAAGAAGCTAGAAATAATGTTTAGCCAATGGACCTGGAAGCTGAGAAAAGACATACTAACTTTGCAAATGAAACTTACCAATCGAATTAGGAATGGAGAAGTGCACTCAGTCACCAAAGGAAACCTTGAAGAGCAAATTCAACTAGAGTATGATGTCATAACAGCGGCCCTAAAAAAGTATTTCAGTGAAGACAAAGACTCTGAAATGTTGAGTCAGTGGAAAGGGAGTACTGAACTGAAACTGAGAGATCTGAAAGAGTCACTCATTGCTGAAACTAAGAGGAAGTCTGAAGAACTTATTGAACTAGAGAAGAACCAAAGCAAACTGGATAAAAAGAAGTCAGAATATGAAAACGAGCTTCTGGAAAGAAGCAAAGAGTTGGCTCTGTCTTTAAAAGGCCAGGAACTAGGTGAAACAGAACTGAGAGCGAACTTTAACTCGTTATGGAGAGAGTGGCTGACTGAAGTGTCTTCAAATGCTCCACAGGCAAAAGAGTGTGATATTAATGTTGATGTAGAAAATATCCTTCTAGAGCATTTTAAACAGCCTAATTTAGTAAGAAAAATTAAGGATTTCTCAATAAAGAGTACATTTTCTGTTGATTTTTCTAAACATATCAGCATGAAGAAAAAACTGTACATTTTCAGCCACAATTTAGATGAATGTGACAAAAGCAACATTCGACAAGTTACTGATGGCATCATTCAGGTTGTCAAAGCAAACATTGATAGGAAAGAGCAGCAGAAAATGGATTACAATCGAAGTTACATTTATGAAATATTTCAGGAAATAAGGGAAGGTATAAAATCATCTGAATCCAATAACTCAAAATATATATTTAATCCTGACTACTCTATAGATTTATCCCTGTATCTGTGTAAAATGGCAGCAGAAAGATTTGAAGACATGCACACAGCATTTAAAAAAGCAAATGATCCAACCATCTATCTGGAAAGTAAAAGAGAAGATTTATTTAAATGTTTTCAGATTTCCTGTCTAGGAGCCACCTCCATTACAACATTTGCTGATTTCTTATGCAACAAGCTTTCTACAGCTCTCCGCCAGGCAGTCTATGACAAGACTGCTATTGACATAGTCAGTGAGATGCGGTCTAACCATCCTGTCCTCAATACCAATAGATCCAAACTAGAAACCTATATTCTGAAATCCCTGGCAGAGGAGGAAAACTTTGAGAAATACAGGCAGTACATTCATTTCCCAAAGGACTTTTTAGAGAACTTTATCAAGAAGTGTGTTGATGATTACTGTTTAGACAAGCAAGATCGAAGACTGAAGAATTTCTTAGATATTTCCCTTGATTCTTTACAGGTTCTTGTTCATGCAGCTATTTGTGACTCAACTAAAGTTGTCAAAGACAAAAGTGGCAATGTATCCTTATGGTTGGATGAATTTTGCAGAAGACTAGGAGATGTCTTAGACCTTCCCAGAAGTGATCTGAAAAGCATTGAACATCAGGAGATAACAGATGTAGAATTTCTTAAGGAAGCAATGAGTAAAGCATTGGCTCCTGTGGTAGAAAATCTGAAAAAAGACTTTGCTGCCATTGATATGGGGCCATTTCAAAGAAAACCACACAAAATACTAGCTGAACAGCTCTCTGGATGCTGGGAGCAGTGTCCCTTTTGCAAAGCTGTTTGCACAAATACCATGTTTAACCATGATGGAGATCACAGTGTTCCTTTCCATCGTCCTCAAGCTACAACTGGCATCCACTGGTATAAAACAAATCATCTAGTTACTGACATTTGTTCAAATCTTGTAGCAAGTAATTGCTCATTAGTGCTGAGTGAAGACCATCGAATTCCGTACAAGAATTATCGGGATGCAGGACCTCGTTATTCCAAGTGGAGCATCACACCTGACACCTCTGTGCAGCCATACTGGAAATGGTTTGTGTGCCATTTCAGGGCTGAGCTAGAGAGTCAGCACTGGGGGAAATTTGAAGGCAAAGGGGAGATCCCTTCTCAGTGGAAACAAATTACAAAAAAGGATGTCCTCTCTGAGCTGGAAAAGCAGTTGTTAAGTTAGTCAGAAGGAAATCTAAGCTTGATAGCAATTTGTTGTTCTGTTTGAAAGTGTATGAACAACTTGTTTTTCAAATATTATTCTG
>NW_027425265.1:0-5269 GCF_003597395.2 Chelonoidis abingdonii
TGTTTTGATTAGGGAGATCATCATCCAAGGTAAACTATATTTAACCCTCACAGAACTCAGAGAAATAAGCTTTTCATTTTCAGCGCACAGTATGTAGTTGCATCATTAAACATCAGAGCCCTGTAGCTTTCCCACCAGTGATCGAATCACCTAAGCGATAAAAAAAAAATTCCCTGCTGGGAACATATTATGAAGATTAACTTGCCTCACAAGAAATGGCCAGAGGAAGAGCAAAGAGAGGCATAGTACATACCATTTTTATAAAAGGTAGAATCTGATGCCAATTTCCTGTGGAGATTATCTTTGACTTTAACCCAAAGGAAAGCAGGAATTTAAAAACAACCTTGGATGCCTAAACACAAGGTGGATGGCATCAGACACCTGTCCTTTACTGGCAGCCTGCTTCAGAATGGGCCAGATTTGGTTCACAAACAGAAATCATAGAGGCGCATAACACATTTGGTGGGCTCCATCCTGCCCAGACAGCATGAAACTAACTAAAGTGCAGAGTATTTAATGTACACTGGCTTGTTTGATTTTAAATGCACAGTCTATGGTACAGATTCATTATGGCAAACAGTTGTTTTAATTTATAAATGTTCTGGTATCTAGAATCATAGAATCTCAGGGTTGGGAGGACCCTCAGACGTCATCGTAATCCAACCCCCTGCTCAATGCAGGACCAATCCCAATAAATCATCCCAGCCAGGGCTTTGTCAAGCCTGACCTTAAAAACCTCTGAGGAAGGAGATTCCACCACCTCCTAGGAACCCATTCCAGTGCGTCACCACTCTCCTAGTGAAATAGTGTTTCCTAATATCAACCTAACCCCCCCACTGCAACTTGAGAACCATTGCTCTTGTTCTGTAATCTGGATAGAGAAAGTTTTGTATGCAGAACCATTACTGTAACATTAAATGCCAATTTTTCATCATTAAAGTAGGGAGTCTGTTTATCTAAACTTGTAAAACCTCTACCGTCGATATAACTGTCCTTGGGAGCCAAAAAATCTTACTGCGTTATGTGGAAACCGCTGGAACAAGCAAGTTCGATATAATGCGGATGTGCAGCCCTCCCCGAGCACTGCTTTACCGTTTATATCAGTCACGTTATATAGGGGTTAGAGATGTATAGCTGCAGTTAGCAGAAGTGTGTGTATCTGTTTGTTGACCTATGACCCTGTCACATCTTGTGAGTGGTCAATGGGTTATATGGCTCCAGTAAGTCACATAAAGGGTGCGAATATTAAAAGAGCCTGTGTAGTGCCCTTTTTGGTTTCCTGGACTCTTGACTATCAGCTGGATCTGTGGCCTCGAGCTTGCCTCACTAACGAGTCTTCATCCCTGTTTATCCTAACTTTTTAGATCTGTTAAGTATGAAATTGTTCCGTAGCCCAGCAGCTTGGGTATGGTGGCTTGCTTCATTTCTGACAGGTTGATGCTGTTATAATTTTTGTGATAGGTTGCAATTATTTGGTGTCTTTTGTAATGTTATAATTGTACCTAGAGCCTCTACTGCAGATCGCACCATCCCTGAATGAAAGAGAGGAGTCTGCAACGTCGTGTGTAGCTCACTTTGGAAAAGAACCTGTGTTGATTGTTAAAACACACCGCTCCAACTCTAACATTCATCAGTGTGAAAAACGATACAGTGTCATCATTTTTCTTAGGGATACAATATCGCTATACAATTTCTTCAAGCACATGCTGACAAGTAGAAAGAAACCGGGAAGACGAAAGCTGGTTTTAACTAGCAAGACTATCACTACATTTCTGTCCCATACATTCCCTTCATTCTCCATAAAAATCACATCTTGAAATAAAACAGGTTTCTATCAAACAGACCTTGCCAAAATTCTAGGCCTCAGACTCACTTTTCAATGCAATTACAAATATAATATCCAAATTGCTCTTCGGAACTAGTGAGCCCTAAGTGGCAGGAGGTTTGCACTCATGACCCATCTAATCTCAGCTGCTAGATCCCAAGACAGCCACTAACTCAGTCACCCATCAAACCGATTCCCATCAAATCTATCTGAACACCCAGCAAAGGCAGCCAGCTTGCACAGAATGGCCAAATCCTGAGAGCTGAGGTGCACCTGCAGCTCCCATTGAAATCAATGGATGGGAGGCTGCTGTTAATAGGAGTTTGGCCCTTGTAAAGTGTAAAGACTCCAATGCACCGGCAGTATTTGGCATATGTGGCCGTATTTCCACGGGGGCTCTGGATGCTCAGCTACACCTATGGCCCTGCGCATGGCTCACCACGTCGAGTGAGAGATCACTGGAAACCGCATCCAGTTATTTTCACAACCTTAATGGTAACAGCCCCTTTCCCCAGTCCTGAGCCTGTAATGTTCCAAGGAGAGAACATTAAGTTCCAATTAAATTAATGTAATTTAAAGGAGAGAAATGCCCAACCTCCTAAAATAGGTGTGTGGCAGCTGTCCAGAAAGGGCCATTTTTTCGGAGTTTAATGAACCCACACACACATCATGTATCATTTGAAAGTTTATTTATATATGTTTATCGCAAACCCAACTATCTATATTTTTAATAATCAAAGCCCCCATTACTATTATCTGTCTCTTCCTAATAACATGGGTCCCCTCCCCTGGAGAGGTATCCTCAGTGTGAGGGTATCATGTCAACATCTGGAAGGAGGGTCCCAACCATGGAATTATTTCCCTCTGCTCCAACCTGACGTTCTCCTTCCGCAAGACTTTCATCCTTTTCAACAGCAGAGAGGCCGTCAGACTAGGGGTCAGACCACTGTGGTCTGTCTCCTGGGAAGTCTCCTCTATGTACAACCATGGGCTGGGGGAGGCTAAGCCTCCCCAAACCTCACACTGCTGGGAGTGGGGAGGCAATGGCAGATTTGGGGGCCCCAGAAAGATCTCCTCCTGCCACAGCCCTGGGGGTGGAGGAGCTCTCACTCCCTGCCAAGGCTCCAGGGCTGCAGTGCAGGCACACAGCTTGTCTGGTCTCGGGGCCGCAGTGGGGGGCTGGTGAAGGAGCTAGCAGGGGGAGGTGCCTCACGGGAGAAGGGGCAGAGTGGGAGCGGAATGGGGGCAGGGCCATAGGGGAAGGGGAGGAACGGGGGTAGGGCCATGGATGGAATGGGGGTGGCACTGCAGGAGAAGGGAAGGAATGGGGTGGGACAATGGGTGGGGCCATACGTGGAAGGGGTAGAACGGGGGAATGTCTCCAGACTCAGAGCTCCAGCCAGGGCCAAACGCTCTGCCGCAGTCCCGGTGCAGGCTGAGAGCCTGACTCTGGCGGGGGCCGAGCTCTCAGCTCCCCCTCCACTGCCCCCTGGCCCCAGTGAAGCTCTCTACCATGACCCCCCACCCCAGCCATGGCCATGGAAGAGAGGAGCCAAGCTCTTGGGCCTCCACTGAGAGCAGCAAGCGGAGGCATGTCCTCAGCCGGAAAGAGGCAGGGCAAGGGGCCAGCCTCCCCAAGGGGAAGCGCTACCCTCCACCCATGCTATCTGTCTCCCTTACCTCCTCCAGTTCAGCCACTCTGATCTCCAGAGCCTGTCGTTGGTTTCTGAGGGCCAGGAGCTGCTTGCACTGAATGCACACATGCATCGCCTGCTCATAGGGCAGGGAATCATACATGCTGCATTGGGCGCAATAAACTGGATTCTCCTCCCCCCGCACACCCAACTTTGTGGCTGGACTTCTGACGAATTAGTGTTACTCTTGCTGGATTTTTGTTTGTTTGTTCTCCGTGTGTGTGTGTGTGTGTGTGTTTTATTGGGGGGAGCAGTTACTGGCAAAAATTTGGACAATGTTTATTAGGAATAGCTGCTCTCACGCTCCCTCCCTAAACTCCCTTGCAGAACTGCCCTGTTTGCTGGCCCCCCATGTCACTTCACACGTTGTCATTTTAATGCCCTGTCCTTAATCAAGGGATCCTAAAGGGATTAGCCTCCCACTGGCCCTGAGCAACTCCTGCCCTCGGGCACCTCCACCCTCCCCTACAACCTCCTCTCTCTCCCTCTTCCCAGCCCCAAACCCCTGCTTCCCCACCTCCCCTCCACACCCCTAAAGCCCCCTGCTCTCCATACAGCCCCCACCCCCTGCTCAGCTCCCTCTGCCTCCCTGGCTCTCTCTCTCCCAGCCCTGCCCCTGTAACCCCAGACGGCCCTTCTATTCCCACAGCTGGGCCACAATCACCCCCAGCCCCCACTGCTGGGCTGCCTGTCCATCAGCCAGCTCCGACTGCTGCTGAAAAGTGCCAGGCCATGGGCCAGGTTGCCCCCTCAGCGCCATGGCCCACATGTAAGGGGGCTGCTGGCCCCCACTGACACTTAGTGGGGTTTTTGGCTGGCCTCTCCCAGTGCCACAAGAAAGGGGAGGAGCCACAGAGAAATCAGGATCCTGACAGTCCCCAGGGCCAATGGGGAGAAGCATTGCTCCAAGTCAGCCCGATTGACAGGGCAGGCCGGCCAATGAGAGGGCCAGGAGCCCAGGGTCCCGTTCTCTGCGTGAGGGGAGCTGCCCGAGGCAGGGCAGAGCTAAGGGGAAAGCAGCAGCCAGAGCTGGGCTAGAGGCAGAGCAGCCAGAGCTGAGCAGAGGAGCAGGAGCAGCCCAACGGCGCAGCTGGTCTGTGCTGCTCCAAGGAGCCATGTAAGGTTACCAGGTGTCCGGTTTCCACCTGGTGGAAAAGGGACCCTGGCAGTTCTGGTCAGCACCACTGACCGGGCCATTAAGAGTCCGGTTGGTGGCAGGGGCGGGACTGGGGCTAAGGCAGGTTCCCTGTCTGCTGTAGCTCCACACGGCTCCCTCCAGGTCTCCGCAGCTCCCATTGGCTGGGAACCACGACCAACGGGAGCTGTGGGGGCAGCTCCTGCAGGCACAAAGGCAGTGCATAGAGCCTCCCTGGCTGCCAATGAGCCTAGGGGCTGCATGGACCTGGTGGCTGCTTGCCGGGAGCTGCAGTAAGTGCCGCTGGGATCCCGCACCGCAACCTGCTGCCCCAGCCTGGAGTCCCCTCCCCCACCCAAACTCCATCCCAGAGCCTGCACTCCCCCACACGCCAAACCCCTGCCTCAGCCCTAATCCCCCTCCTGCACCCCAAACCCTTCATCCCTGGCCCCACCCCAGAGTCCACACCCCCAGCCAGAATCCTCACCTCCTCTGCCGCACCACTACCCCCTGCCCCAGCCTGGAACCCCCTCCTGTTCCCCAAACCCCTCATCCCTGGCCCCACCCCAGAGCCCACACCCAGCCAGATCCTCACCTCTCTGCCGCACCACTACC
>NW_027425266.1:0-1314 GCF_003597395.2 Chelonoidis abingdonii
AGTGATGCACACTGGAGAACATAATCCCAACTATAAATATAAAATGACGAGGCCAAAAATAGTTGTTGCCACTCGAGAGGGATCTTGGAGTCACTGCGGATAGTTCTCTGCAGACATCCACTCAATGTGCAACAACGGTCAAAAAAGCAAAGAGAATCTTGGGAATCATTCACAAAGGGATCGTGAATAAGAGAGGAAATATCATATTGCTTATGGCCGACCACACATATTGGCCTCCCCACAGGCAGGGGACAAAGGCCCTTCTGCCAGTTGGTGGTGGCAGCAGCAAGGGCTGGATTCAATGTCTAGGGGAGGAGAGCAACAGAGATGCAGGAGGACAGAGAGTCCTGAGAGGGAAGCAATGAGAGCAGAGTGCAAACCGACCAGCTGAGGGTCTCTCAGGAGTCCTGAAATACCAGTAGCTCCAGGTCCCATCAGGGCCGCCCAGAGGGGGAGTAAGTGGGGCAATTTGCCCTTGGGCTCACAGGGCCCCCCACAAGAGTTTTTTGTGGCTCCTGGAGCAAGTCCTTCACTAACTCCGGGGGCCCCAGAAAACGCTTGTGGGGCCCGGGGCCCCGGAGATTCTTCAGCTCCAGGTCTTCGGCAACAATTCGGCGGCAGGGGGTCCTTCCGCTCTGGGACCCGATGTAAAAGTGCCCCAAAGTTATTTTATTCGAAGTTCCTGTATCGAGTTTATACATTCAATGTTAGGTGTCCCCACTAAAGCATGTGAATTTGGGGGAGTTTGTCCACAGTACCAAGGCTAGCATCGAATGGTGGAGCGTTGCACTGTGGTAGGTATCCCACAGTTCCTGCAGTCTCTGCCACCCATTGGAATTGTGGGTTAAGCTCCCAGTGCATGATGGGGCAAAAATATTCTCGTGGGTGTTTCTGAGTGTCTGCCATCACTCACTCCTCCCTCCGTGAAAGCTACGGCAGACGCCATGCTGCCAGCAGATGGTGCAGCACAGTGCACTGCCTGTCTCCTGGTATGTTGGATCCACTTCGAATGTTGTCTCCTCTTTCTATCTACTCTTTCATCTAACCATTTCGCGCCATTTCTCGGTCAATGTGAACAGAGCCGCACAGCTTCCACCGCTTTCTCCAGATTGTCTGTGCTGGGCTCCTGTGAAAGCTACAGAAGGAAACAATTCCCTACCATTTCTCGGCCATCATGAACAGAGCCACACAGCTTCCGCCGCAAACTCTGCAGGTCGAAATCAAGTCTCTGGAGTACATCCATACCTGGGATGGGTCATTCAGTCCTTTGTATAGAGCTTCAGTTCGTTGCAAAGTCCCTCCAGCAGTATCTGC
>NW_027425266.1:4724-6166 GCF_003597395.2 Chelonoidis abingdonii
GAGTCAGAACTTGAGCTGCCTGTTATTAAAAGCTGGTTCCCCAATTCAGTTCCAACTGCCCTGCTAGAAACACCCCCAGGTCTCTGCTCACCCCAGGGAGAGGAAAAAGAGAAACCCCGCACTGGGCACTGCCCTTAGCTCCAGGCTGCTGTCCTGGGGTGCGGGTGGGGACTGATTGTTTGCTGCTGAGGAGGGAGTCAGTATTGGCTCTGGTGCTCTGCTCCTAGCATCTGCCTCAGCTGCTGCTCCAGGCCTGCTCTAGTGTCAAACATGCAGGGCCCCCAGGGGAACACAGGCTGGGACAGGGCCGCAGCCTGGGCTGGGCTGGGAAGATCCTGGGAGTTCTTGTTCCCTGAGAATTGGTCTGGCTCCCTTCTCAACAGCAAACAAATCAATTCCACATCCCCTCCCCAGAAAAACCAGCCTGGAGCCAAGAGCAGCAGGCAGGGCCGATGCAAGGAAGTTTCGCGCCCTAGGCGAAACTTCCACCTTGCACCCCCTACCCAGCTAACCCCGCCCTCCTATGGCAGCTAACTCAGCCCCCCACCCGGGGAGCCCCCCCGCACAGCAGCTATCCCCCCACAATGACAGCTAACTCCTCTCCCCCCCTGTCTCCCCACAGCAACTAACCCCACCTGGGGAGACTCTCCCCCATCCCCACAGCAGCTAACCTTGCCTGGGGAGACCTTCCTTGCCCCTCCACGGCAGCTAACCCTGCCTGGGGAGACCTTCCCCCCCTCCCCTGCCACGGCAGCTAACCCTACCTGCGGAGACCTCCCCTGCCCATGCCACGGCTTCTAACCCTGCCTGGGGAGACCTCTCCTGCCCCCGCCCCTGCCACGGCAGCTAACCCTGCCTGGGGAGACGTCCCCCACCCCCACCATGGCAGCTAACCCTGCCTGGGGAGACTCCCCCCATGGAAGCTAACCCTGCCTGGGTTTTCCCCCGTCCAGCTCCCCTCGGCTCTGCCTCCCCCATTGAGCACGCTGGCACTGCTCTAATTCTCCTCCCCGCCCAGGCGTGTGGCGCCGATTGGAGCAGACTTAGAGCTGGGCTGTGTGCTCAGTGGAGGAGGGGGAGTGGAGGTGAACTGGGCAGGGAGCTGTTCCCCTCTGCGCCTCCCCCACTGGTACTGTGGGCAGCTTTCCCTGCACGCCCCCACCCAGCTCACCTCCCCTCCACCTCCTCACCTGAGGAGACTTTTAGGCGCCCCCAATCACTAGGCACCCTAGGCAGCTGCCTAGTTTGCCTAAGTGGTTGCACCAGCCCTGGCAGCAGGGAACGATTCCCTCCAGTTCCCACCAAGGCAGGAGAGAACCCAGGGCGCTTCTAGCAGAGATTATGGAACTGACATGGGGAAACCAGCCTTTAATAACAGGCAGCTCAAGTTGAAGCTAAGTGTTTTTAACAATTTCTACAACATTAAATAACCCTTCAATCAT
>NW_027425267.1:0-7114 GCF_003597395.2 Chelonoidis abingdonii
GGTCCAAAGAAAATAGGATGCGGTGAAGGAACTTTTATGAAGCATTCATTATTCATGAGTGGAGATGATGGGCTCCTGAATGAGGAATTGCTTTCAATTAGAAGCATTGGGGTTTGAGCAAGTGATGCCACAGGCCAGCAGCGGGTGAGGAGGCACAGCAATGCGTCTGCAGCTGATGTGATCGGAGACAACCATAGGCACAGGGACACAGCTTGCCTAGGGTCTGCTCCCTCCGGCCTGCACCTTCTCTGCCACTCAGGCCTAGGGGGTGAGGAGGAGCCCAGCACGTCACTTTGGGACCGGACTGGAGATTCCAAGCCCAGCAGCACTGCAGGCCCCACTCAGGCCTCTCCTCCCCATGTGGTGAATGAAGGGGCAGAGCCTGTTGTATGCCGCACTGGCCCAGAGGCACCTGCGTGGATTTTAGGGCAAGAGGGCACCATTGTTCATCAGGGCCAGCTAAACATGTCTTTTGGGAAGGCACGAACCAGCAGGCCTTCAGGAACTCCAGTACGTCTCCTCAGCATCACGGGCTACTGTGAGCCCATCCGGCCTGTGCTCCACCCTTTACACTGGCTTCCCATAGCCAAGAGAGTCAAGGGCAAGGACTTGTAAAGGTCTAAGGCACAGGATGAGAGCCACAACAACTCCCTCTCAGGCACAGTGAAACTTCCTATCATTAGGATAAAGCTGGTCCGTGTGGGAGACGGAGCTTGCTGGGGGGCTGGTCTGAGACTGCACAAACTCCCCTGGGAGCTAAGGATCAGCCCAAACTCCCACTCCCCGAGGCAGTGCGCTGACCTGCCTTCTCTAACACAAAGCGAGCAGCATGGATATAGTGAGGAGGAACCCTACCAAAACATTCCACTGCCCACGTATTCTGTCCCGGAAAGAGGGTGATGAATTGTTCTCCCATTCACTGAAGGTAGGACAAGAAGTAATGGGCTTGATCTGCAGGAAGGGAGATTTAGGTTAAATATTAGGGAAAACTGTAAGGATAGGTAGGTAGTGGAATGTGTTACTACTGTAGGATCCCCATCCCTGGAAGTGTTGATAAACAGACACCTGTCACAGATGGTCGAGGTTTACTTGGTCCTGCCTCAGCACAGGGGGCTGAGCTAGAAAACAACCGCTCAAGGTCCCTTCCACCCTTAAGGGTTTATGATTCTACAAAAGAACTCTGCTGCCAAGGCCAGCCTTTATGGGCCACGAGAGGAACTAGGGACTTGTTATTCTGGGAATGTGCAATCTTGTCCTTGTCTTAAATCTGATTACAAAACGGGGCAGGGAACACCTCAGAACCTTGCGCAAGGGGTTTGTTATCAGCAGTGCCACTTAGTTACTGTACAGATCATATATTCACACAAAAACAAGTTTAACAGCTGTTAGAACAGCAGCTGTGAAGACTTTGAACACCGTAGCTGGGGAGAGGTGGCACTACCCCAGCAGGGGATAGCTGAGCGAGTGACAACGTGAAGACATGATGTCACCTGCCACCCTCTGGGAAGAGGAGCAGCAGTCAGCTAGGTGACAGAAGAGTACGTCCCACAGAACATATGATTTCCCCCTGCAAATACAGCCCCCTCCCCTGCTCCCCCATCCAGCTCAGCCTAGTGATGGGATGAGATTGGTCCTGCCTCTGCTATTCGCTTACTCTGTGGCCTTAGGAAGTCACTTAATCCACAGTTATTGAACCTAGGTGCCCACAGTTATGGATGCAGGGACAGGTTTAGCTTTAACCCATCTACCTCAGGTGCCCATCTTTGCAAAGAACTCTGAAATCCTGGGCTGTAGGGCACTAGCAGAAGGGCACAGTGTTACTTGCCTTGGCACTTCCCCCATCAGCTTCTTCTCTGCAGCACACACTGCACTGCAGCTGATGCTAACACCCATCTGCCAGTGGAGAACAGCTGAGCTCCATGGGACTTGGGCCTGTTGGAAGCACTCATGGCAGTGTGCAAAACGAATGGGTTCTGCAGCTAGACAAGCAGAAAGGGGGAATGTCCCTCCAGGCTCACACATGCTCCTGGGAAGACTTGTTTCTCACTCTCAGCACTGCTACAAGAGCCTGGCCTGAGCAGTAACGTGCAGAACAAGTTTGTTATCCTGGTGCAGATGGGGACCAGGGGCCTGCCTCCCTCCCTCTACAGTCTATTCAGCCAGTGCTGGGCTTCCTCTACTTCCGTTCTGCCCTGCAGGAGCCATCTCTTCCTGGAGGGAGAGGTGCATTTGGTCGCAAGTTTCTTTTTCCATACTAACGGCTTATTGGCCGCTCAACAGGGTAGAGCTCACTCTGTTCAGAGGGGAATTTGCCCACTGGCATCACCTGCAACCCCTCAGCAGGAAAGCACATCCCCCCATGGGTCACCCAGTATGGTCCGTTAGTTTTCACTCCTCTGTCACCTGCAAATGGACATCAGCAGCATCTCTTTCTACTCCTTTATTTTTAACATCGCTTGTGGTTTCCCAGACAGGCCGAACCAGCAGGACCCTGAGGAGCTATTGCTGCTGGCAGGATCATGTTTTTACTGGCTGATTAAAGCCACGATTTCCAGCTACTTGGAACTTTAAATAAGCAAGAACCTTAGAGATCTCTCATGCTCATTGGTCAAATTGTCCCAGCAGAATAAGCAGCAGCTTTCCAACAGGTTTGTCCAGCCACACAAATAATTTTCTTTCGGTGAATCAGTGTTAAGCCTGGCATGGGGGAATCAGGAAGCATCTGTAAAGTGACCATATTCGGGTGTAGTGTCCAAGATTTCGATCCACCTAAGAGAGAATGGACAGTGTCAGAGATCTGTGTGCACAAAGCAAGGGCTTTAAAATCTCAAGGGAACAGAGAGGAAATTGCCCTGCCAGAAAAACTCCACAGGGCCAGCAGTTAACGCACATCTCCTGTAAACCCCACCCTGGCCTCCCTCCTGGAGCCCCCAGCACTGACAAGGTCGAAAGCAACCTCACTCTCTTGCTTTAACTAGCGGGGCAATTGAAGGCAGACAGGCTGTTGAGGGTGCCCAAGCTCTTTTCTACAGCAGCTGCTGAAGGAAGCGGTGAAAGAGCAGTATTGTGCCAAAGCTCCCAGCTCCCCACTGCTGGCAGTGCTCTGTGGATTGGTGCTGAACTCTGGGACAGCACAGGGCTCAGAGAGATATAAGGCAACCAAATCGTGTTTTAATGGAATGACAGCTAGTGGCTAGTGCAGCACAGTGCAGGCAGGCATCACATGAGCATTGCATATGTAGCTGTGACAATGTGCCTCAATCCTGAGCTGGCATACCCCCTGCCGATCCACTCCCAGGCCCCACACATCAGCTCTTGAAATGCAACTCTGTTCTGAGCCATTTCCACCCCCCACTATCCACTCTCACATGGAGTGCAGGGTGTGTGTCGGGTGGGGTGGGGGCTGCAATGTGGACACACAGTGAGTAGGAAGAATCCCACTGAAATCAGTTTACTTGGGAGCCAAGAGAGAACTTGGGCAGAGGTTTCCCCAGTGGAGAAACTTGGACATCTGCCTCCTGTGGCACCAAACTTCTTCCAGTTAGCAGCATTTAGAACAAGCCTTAGAGAGGCCTATCACAAGCCAGTGTCTTGCAAGAGACCCCACCAGCAACTACAGAGCCACACACAAAGGCTTTTAGATTGACTTATAAAACCAAGATCTGAGTTACCCAATAAGAGCAGCTGGAATGAGCAGAATTATTGCCCCAAAGAGAAAGGGGAATCCCTTCATGAAGTGCAGGCTTGCAGGGTAGAGAGCGTTGAACACTCCTGTGGCCACAAGTGAGCAGAGACCTTCCACGCAGGCAACAGAGGCAAAAAGAGCACCTGGAAGGACACCAAGGTCAGAGTTTAGCAACGAGGCTCCTCTTTTGGCCCCCTTAGACTGAACACACATGACCCTCTCAGTGCATTTCAATAGGGCAATCTGGACCTTAGTAAAATATTTTCACTCAGATCAAGAGTTGGCCCTTTTTCTCTGCAGTCCAGGTGCCAAGGGCTGGGAGCAGAGACTGGCAGGATGGGCCAAGTTCAGCCCGAGTGCAAGTAGGATAACTTCACTGCCCTCCAGGAGTTGCACTCACCATAGTGCTGAATCTGGACACTGCATCAGACAGACTGCAAATCCCAGGAGGCAGAAACTAGCTAAATGTAAGTGCCAAGCACATTTTATCTCTCAATAAATATTAAACACAGCAGAGATGCTGCAGGTTTCGTTTTATAACCTTGGAATCAAATTTCTACTAGCTTCACTCTAAGAGGGGGTCCACGTTAGCAGCTTGGAGGAACCAGCTCTTTCATTTAATCACTGGGAAGCCATTTCTCGGCTGCACCACACTAAGCCCCTCCTGCCCTCTCCTGACTCTGCAGTGGCATTTCCAGCCAGGTCCATGGACAGGAGGCAAAGAGGCCAAGCTCTCCCTAGTCTTATGGAGAAGGGTAACATCCTGTGGTCACATCCTTTAGTAGTGCTGAGTTCTTCCAATTGTTGCCAGCTCACCCAGGCCAAAGCCATACCTGGGGTTACTAGTGTTTCCAGAGTTTATTTTTCAACCCATTCTAACTCCTGTTCCCGTGAAAGGTTTTGAGACCAGGGGGAGGTCATCAGTGACCCAGACCTAAACTTTAATGTGATGCTTTCCACTGTAGCTACGTCTAGACTACCTGCCGTATCGGTGGGTTAAAATCGATTGCTCGGGGATCGATATATCGCATCTCATCTAGATGCGATATATCGATCCCTGAGTGCGCTTATATCGATTCCGGAACTCCACCAACCCCAACGGAGTTCCGGAATCGACATGGGGAGCCGTGGACATCGATCCCGCGCAGTGAAGACGGGTGAGTAATCCGATCTTAGATATTCGACTTCAGCTACGTTATTCACGTAGCTGAAGTTGCGTATCTAAGATCGATTTCCCCCCATAGTGTAGACGAGCCCTGTGAATACATCTTCCTCTGCACATTCTAGTAGCAAGTAGGGTCACTGTATTGCCTAGAAAAACTGCCCCCAATGCTGCAGAATGACTGTCCTTGCAGGGCCTGGGGATGTGTGCATGTGCCAGGGGGAGGAGGGGTCAGAGGAGTGCAGAGATTCCCTGACCTGGTCCTTTTGGTGCCTCCTGCCGGGAGAGGCTCAGGCCCACTCCTTGGGTTGATGCAGACATCACTAGGTTGGATGTTTCAAGGCCTACTGTGGGTTATACTGGTTGATCACTTACCCTGATCTTTCTCATCCACCAGTTTGGACAGCTTTGCCCGGATCACTGGAGTGGCTGCCATTGAAAGAAACAGGATGCCATAACCTGTGAGAGAGAAATAAGACACATCCAGGAGGTTTCCTTTTCTGGGGAATAACATTGCTAGCTTAAAACAAAAGCAACCCCACAAATAAAGCACTTGTAGCTGCCAGAGAGACTGCCATCCTCCTGCCCATGTGCACCCTTCAGCCCGCCTCCTTCTAGGGATCCTTGGAGGGTAGTTTAAGATACCTTGTTTGTGTGGCTTTTGGTTGGTCTACAACTGTCTGCAGTGACTCTCTCTAGTTGCAGCATCATCACCTGGTGGTGACAGTAAATACAAGGTGTGACAGGCTGGTGATCTCAGCAATTTTGCTATGTGGATACTTTGGGGACGTCTCCTCTGCCTTTCTGTCTTTCCAAGAGGATGCCATCCTCTCCTCACTCCTCTGGCAATTTTTAAGCTAGGACACAAGCTACCTGGATTTAGGGATTCAGCATCACCTGTGAACATCAGTGGTGTCGTAGAAGCAAGTGAAATCACAACCAGGCCCGAAACATTGGAGAGCAATCCTAACTCTGCTACCCAGGTGTCTTCAAGGCACAGCTGCAGTGCCCGCAGCCCTGCCAGGCTGCTCAGGTAAGTCAGGTAACTAGCCGCTGAGCCATAGCCAATCAGATCAGAGCCCCAGCAGAGAGGGGAGCTGAGTTCGTATAGGACAAAGATGTCCTTGGCTCCAAAGTGGATGGTGACAATAAGAAAGAACGTCAGAGAGTAGAGAACGAGCTTCTGCCTGGATCTCTGGTACCCTGGGGCTGCATACAGCCTGTACACCGACATATAGTGACTGAGGGTGAACAGCTTGGCTGGTTTACTCTCCTTCACTGATTCCTGGAGGCAAAGAGCAGCATAGAGGGCAGCGGCAAGACTGACAGCAAACACGAGCCAGAAGGGATTGATGTAGCCCTGAGCTTTGAGCCACTGCCCTCCGATGATGCTGGCCAGCATGCCTGCCACACCAAGGCATGCCTCCAGGATGGCTATGCGGAACGTACGGGAACGCTGGTCGCTGATGTCAGCCACATAGGCAAAGCAGCTGGCCAGGATCAGGTTGTAGTCCCCCATGAGGCTGCACAGGATGCGCCCAAGCAGGAAGTAGCCGACATGTAGCCTCAGGTACATGACAAGAAGATAGATGGCAGCTTGCAAGGCCATGCCTGCGGCAGGCAGGATGAGCGCTGGACGCCGACCCACGCTGTCACTCCATGGCCCAAAGACAGTCACTGAGAAGAGAGCCACAAAGAAGCCTGCCAGGTTGATGTAGAGGTTCCAGTGGGAGACCAAGGTCTCCAGTTCCTAAGACAGAAGAAACAGGGGTAAGTGAGGCCCGGATGGCCCAGTATCTGTCCATCAAGGTCTATGTACCGCACCCATCGCCTTGGCGCGGGGCTGACCCCAGGCCTGCAGACACTGCCTCTTGCAGAGAGGTGCGGGAGCTGCCAAAATATGGCCCTGCCTCCTCCCAGCTCTGCCCGCTGCGCACAGCGGGGGTTGGGGGCAGCCAGGTCAAACCAGGGGGTGCAGCGGCAGCAGCCCCAGCACCCCTAGTTCCAGCCCCTCTGGGAGCTGGGCCCGCTCCCGGGCACCCACCCACCTGCTGCCGGAGGTCCCCCGCGCCGCTCGCGTTGCCGCAGCCGGCCGAGCCGCTCGCCGCGGAGCCGTTGTAGCCGAGCTGGGCCCCGAGCCGGTCCCAGAGGTACTGGGTGCAGAGCGGGGCCTGCAGGCCCAGCGCCACGGTGCCCAGAAAGAGAACCGGCTCCACCGTGGGGGCGGCCCGGGGGCAGCGCGCCCGCCCCGCGCCAGCGGGGCCCGG
>NW_027425267.1:10017-12026 GCF_003597395.2 Chelonoidis abingdonii
TTTACCTGGAGAATGCTGTATTTCAGGAAAGTAAAAAATGCTGGGTCCTTGAAAGCTGAGGAAAACTCAACTCAAAGCAATGTACTGTCTATGTGTAGACTCTTGCATAGTGCACATACAAGTTCGCTGGAAGGGTGACCCCAAGGTGGGTAACATCTCCTCATGAGTCTGCACAGCAATTCACAATGCATGAGGAAGAGAAGCCATTTTTGTAGGCTGTCTGTCCCGCTCAGAAGAGCATTTTGCTGGGTCCTTTGTTATCATCTGACATTTCAGACTGTGGCGTTTAATTAGCATTAGTGTTACCTGTTTTGCTCTCTAGTTTATGTAACTGGGCCAGATCCTCAGCTGACATAAACTGTTGTTGATCCACTCAATGAGTATATGCCAATTTATGCCAGCTGAGAATCTGGCCCACTATATTCCTTCCCACCCCCACTCTCCCATGGGGTCTCCGTGGTGCTGCTGAATGCTGATCCCCTCAACTACAGCTCCAAACACCCAGGCCCTTTTGTCCTTCACATCAGGTGGATGACATTATTCCTGGAGATGTTCATCTTCAAAAAGAGCTTGATATTTAGAATTCTTGTACATGTTTGCTACAGTATTTTTGTAGTTTCAGCAACTAGAATGGAGAGGATTGCAAGGGCAGGAAGAGTCTAAACTGAGCCCCCAGCTGATATACAGAAATAGTGGTTTTCCTTCTTTTGAGGAAGAATAATGTTTGTGTGTCTGCCCCTGCTGTTGCTTTCCCCAGGAAGCATATGCAGCTTTTACCCACTAACCACACGCTCTGGATGGAGAGAGCTACAGGACCCCTAATTCCACGACTGCCAAATGGCACCACCAACTCACCTTCTAGCAGGCAGACACCCACGTATGGCACCTCCTTTCAGCCGGAAGAATTGTGGGAGCTTTGGTGGCAACAAGGAGTGGAAATGGAGCTTCCAGGGATGTGTGGCTGTGGAGGAAGAAGAAGAATTTGTAAACAGAGGTCTTTTTACACTATCATTTCTGTCCCAGAGACAGGCCTGTAGCTGAGGGCTAGCTTCCCACTAGCCTCACAGAGCTGGGAATAAAACTCCCTTTTGGAGTCTGATTGCCAACTCAGCCCTGGTCTTCACTATGAGTTTAGGTCGAATTTAGCAGCATTAGATTGATTTAACCCTGCATCCGTCCACACTTGACTTAAAGGGCTCTTAAAATTGATTTCTTTACTCTTCCCTGACGAGGGGATTAGCGCTGAAATTGACATCGCTGGGTCAAATTTGGGGTAGTGGAGACGCAATTCGATCGTATTGGCCTCCAGGAGCTACCCCAGAGTGCTCCATTGTGACCGCTCTGCACAGTACTTTGAAGTCAGATGCACTAGCCAGGTACACAGGAAAAGCCCCAGGAACTTTTGAATTTCATTTCCTGTTTGGCCAGCGTGGCAAACTCATCAGCACAGGTGACCATGCAGTCCACCCAGAATCTTTCTACGCTCCCCCTATCATCTCCATCCCTGAGGTTATTGCAGATTAGAAAGCGAAAAAAATGCACTCGCAATGACGTTTTCCGAGCTCATGCAGTCCTCCCACACTGATAGGGCACAGCGTAATGCATGGAGGCATTCAGTGGCAGAGGCCAGGAAATAATTGCTGTGTTTGCTTAAAGGCAAAAGTATCGTGCCTTGCTAGTGATCCTGCCCGAGCCAGGTCACTGTGTCACATGCACTCCGTGCTGTGTCAGCCTTGGGTGGGGGCACGACTGCTTTGTGAGCACAAAGGCCATAGATATAGACTTTGCATTAGGTAGCTTCTGTAGCTAGAGAAAACATTCCTGTGCATTCGGCAAAGTCTGTGGCAAAAAAAGAGACGCCCCCTAGTATAGTGGTTATCACATTCAGCTACGCGAAAGCCCCGTAATGTAGTGGTGATCATGTTCACCTAACACATGACATGTCTCCGGTTCGAAACTGGGTGGAAACAGGTCACTGTTCCTTTTTCTGACTCCCCTCCTGCATTTTT
>NW_027425268.1:0-2330 GCF_003597395.2 Chelonoidis abingdonii
AGCTCAAAAAGGGGTGAGAGTAGAGGAGTCTCAATCTTTCTAACCTCTTTGGGCAAAGGGAGCTCTGTGGCTTGGCATGTCGGTTTGGGGTAAAGTTGCTTACTCTGCTAATTAAGGTTTTTGGCATTTACTTTAGCCTGTATGAAAACCCAGAGACACAATGGAAGGCACTGGCTTCAGTGACTATGTAATTGCCTATATTTTCCAAGCAAGGAGGTTGCTTCTTTAGCTGAAGGGGTAGGAGTCGGGGAAGAGGCTTTTAGTGCTGGAGGTCTTGAATTCAATACCTGCTGATCCCCATGGTGTCCGTGTGTGTGTGTGTGACTGTAATTCAGGACAATAGCACGTACCTGCTGAGAAGAGAGAGAGAGATGTGTTGGTGTTTCCCCATGGACAGGAACCGCCAGTTTGGAGCTTTTGAGAAGTTTTATACTGATATGTGTGATCTATGAGACACGATCCCTGAAGCAAGTGGGAATACCTGAGCTCAAAGAGCCATAACACCTAATTGATACACTCAGTGAACCAAAGCCACTTTGGTGTAATTGGTGCCCTGGGGATTAATTGGCCCACTCTTTTCTGCTGTGTTATTAAATGATGCAATTTCTACCAGTTACAGAGTATGAGTCTAGAGGTATATTTCATCCTGATGTTTTCAGTACAAGCTGGGTACTGTGTAGAGCTTATCCACAGAGGGGGTTTGTTTGTGGAGACCGAAATCTTTTTGTTAAAAACTTAATATTTCAATTCGGAAGTGCCACATTGGTGCATGAGATACCACACACTATGAATCTCTTCCATGTTCCAGGTTCCCAGGCTGGACTACATCCCTAATGATGCATGATGGTCTCTACTCTTCCCGAACTTCCCTGGATCATCACCAGAGTCCCACAGCCACAGTTTAGGGAAGAGGGGAGTTTGGAATTTTGATGGAAAGCTGATAATTTCCAGGGAAAAGATAATTTCATGGAAAAAATAGTTGAATGGAAAATCCAATTTTCCATCAGAAAAATTCTCAAGAAAACTTTTCAACCAGCCTTAGCAACAAATTTTGAATTAAAGGAATAGAAAGTTAGATACAGGTGAAACATACTAATTGTTTAGAGCTCTACCTGATATCTTCTCAGTCATTCCTGGTTTCAGAATCACCTCATTGTCATGGCCCCAATAGATGGAATATAAAACCTGTAAGATATGTAATAGAATCCCAGATTATCTAGCTATTTGTAGCATGCCAATCACCATGGTTTGCTTTGTCTTTCCCTTGCTAGGTTATTCCCCAAAGTAGGAAAGATAAGTTAACTCATTTTGCTTCATGGAGTCCACATGATGACCAGAGGAGCTCAGGAGGACACCACGGCATGCTACAGACTTCTGCAGTTCACAAACTATCCCTCTTGCCTGCATATTATCTGCACACAGAGCTCAGCTTTAAGATGATAAATAAAGCTATGACTCAACTAGAAATAGTCATGCTCTCATCATAAATATTAATACAATATTTTTGATAAAGTACAGTAACTCTCACTTAAAATCTGCTTGCTTAACTTTGTTTCGATCTTACATCACAGTTCCGTTACAGAACCTGCTCGTTTGTCCACAGCTGGCAGCCCCTCTATCAGCTCTCATACACCCCTGCAGTTCCTCCTGCTGGCAGACTGCATAGATCAGCGCCTTCCCCCTGCTCCCCCCACACCTCCTGCCCATGGCAATCAGCTGGTTTGCAGCACTCAGGAGTCCGTGGAGGGAGGGGGAGAAGTGATGATGCGGCGTGTGGAGTAAAGGGAGAGGAGGTGGGGGGAGAAGAGGCGGCTTAAGGGTGGGGTCTTGGGGGAAGGGGTGGAGTGGGTGGGCCAAGGGTTAAGCCCATCACCCCTGGTGCTTGCACATTGGGGAAGCTGCCGCTGGTGCTGCGCAGCCTGCTTCTCCTAGCCTACGGCAACATCAGCCTCCTTGCCTGCCTCATTGTCTGCAATGCCACTGGGCTGTGCCTATGTGGGGTTAAGTGGGGGCATCTCCCATTGTTTCATGTTCAGCAATGATGATTGCAGTATTAAACTGTTTCTTTAACATTGTTTTAAAAACTTATACCAGTATTAAATTGCTTGTTTAAAATTGCTTAAAATGTATATAATGTCTTTTGTTTGCCAAATAAAAATATTCGCTGGAACCTAACTACCCCTATTTACATTAATTCTTATGGGGAAATTGGATTCGCTTAACATCATTTCACTTAAAGTTGCATTTTTCAGGAACACAACTACAACGTTAAGTGAGGAGCTACTGTATGTGAAGTTATAAGATTACACAGTATCAGGTTATTAATACAT
>NW_027425268.1:6435-7625 GCF_003597395.2 Chelonoidis abingdonii
CTCTGCAAAGGTGCCAGCTGAAGGTGTTGGAGACAAAGAGATCAGGTGACCTCCTGGCCCGGGAAAGGAGCTGAGCAGAGAGGAGGGGCTGGAGGGACCTGTTAATCTGGAGCTGGCTGGGGATGAGGAGTGAGGTGCAGATGTGGGGGTCTGGCTCACTGCCCCCCAGAATGGACCCGGTCGAGGGGTCCGGTTCGCTGTATCTACAAGCTCTGTTTTAGGCCTATACCTGTCATTGAATAAACCTCTGTGTTACTGGCTGGCTGAGAGTCACATTTGACTGCGAAGGGGGGTTGCAGGACCCTGTGGCTTCCCCAGGACTCCGCTGGGGCGGGCTCGCTGTGGGAAGTGCACAGAGGGTCAGAGGATGCTGAATGCTCCAAGGAGAGACCCAGGAGGTGAAGATGTGTGAGCTTCTTGCCCTGAACAAGTCTGCTCCAAGGGAGAGGAGGCTCCCCAAAGTCCTGACTGGCTTGGTGGGGAGCAGTCCCAGAGCATCGCCCGGTGACTCCGTGACAATAGGGTTAGCTACAAGCATTGCCTTTGATGTCAGATCTAGAGTGCAATTGATCTGGGGTAAGTGACTGGGAGTCACCTGAATATTGTCATGATTTTTGGTGTAAGGGACCATCTATCACAAAGGCAAGCTTACCTAGGTGGTGAGATAGATCGGAGTACCCGAGAGGACTAGGGTTATTCTGTTATAGAGCCAGTGAAGTTTACTAGAATCTCAGATAACATTAAAAGAAAAAATTTCTAGCCTCCTGGTAACAGAGGAAAGTTTAAAAAAATGACCCATAAAGGTTCAAAAGCCCAAAAGCACATAAAGAACCAAAAATGTATTGTTTTGTAAAACGTATTAAGACAATCTCATTATTTCAGGGGCCCAGCTCAAGGTGTTTGAAGCCCAGGCCCCTGTGCTGAGCCACAGTCCTGGCTTTTCTTCCCTTTCTGGAAGCATGGCCATAAGGCAAGTGTAAAGTATTCAAGGAAACTAAATGTGAATCATCATCCTAAGTAGGAGCAGCTCTCCTGCTCCGTGCTGTATATATTGGTGTTTATTTTATTGTCATTTATTATAAATGCCTCTCTCAAATTCTAGGCACTTCTACATTGTTCAGACATAGGCAACCCAGAGAAAATTCTAAAAGGCTCAATTGCTACTTAACACCATGAATAAAATCTTCCCT
>NW_027425269.1:0-5243 GCF_003597395.2 Chelonoidis abingdonii
CCTGTCTGTTTAAAATGTAAATCTGCTCTTTAGTGGAGAATTACTGGGCAGCGTAAGGAAGTTTAATGGGCATGCTTAACAATTTAGGCCTTAGCAACTGCTATAACTTAATGCAATCTTAGTGATTTCAGGTTAGCATACACCTATTCCTAATCAATTTAAACTAAAACCAGAGTAATCTGGTTTAAACTGAATTAAGAACATCCACACAGCCATTTGCACTCATTTAACTATATTGGTTTAAATTCACAGCTTGAGTAATACCGGGGCAATGAGATGGTTTTACTGGATAATTACTGGGAGAACTGGGGGATGTTTATTGCGAGCACTAACACCTGAATCGAAGAGATGGCAGGGGTTGAACTTTAAAACAGAATATGCCTTTCCCCACCATGTTAATTAGTCATTGGAATTGAATGGATGTTAGAATTGTTATTATTTATGCACAATAATATCACAACACTAATTAATTTAACCATAAATTCCTTTATTACATCAAAAGGCCAAATGGTATTTATACAGTGCTCAAAACAGGCTTTAAAAGCCTAAAAATGAGCAATTTACTACATTCAAACAGTAACAAAGCATTTATAAACATTTGATCAAGATATTTACAAATGGGCTAAACCCAGGGTACTTAGATCCATATTGGTCGGCTCCAATGTGGTCAGCAGGTATTAGGAATTAAGCTTTTAAGAATTTATTTTATACCCTTCAACAAACAAGTGATGTCATTGCCAATTACTGACTTCAGCTAAAAACCCTTCCCACTCCAGGTGCCAGTATTATCTCAAAAAGCAGGGCCTATGTGAGCCCAGGTGCAAAGGAAAAACTGTTGGCCAGCAAGAAGGAGAGGAAGAGTTATGGAGGAAAGGCCTTGGGGAGAAAGGAGGTTGGAAATCTTATCTGGATGAAGACTGGAAATAAGGGTGAACTGTTTCAAACTGGTTTTTAGCTGAACTCAGTAATTGGCAATGACATCTCTTGTGGGCTGTTGCAGAACCTCTCCCCTCTGATGTTAAGACACAGAGCCAAAGAAAGGGAAGCCCCATCATGCAATCATACTCGTACATTTCTCTGTCTCTTCCTCAAACCTAATGAAGTTGCTCCACCAATAACTCCTGTTGTGAGGCTGTTGCAGAACCTCCCTCCTCTGCTGGTCAGACACCAATTTCCAGCCTGAGTTTGTGCATGGCCAGGTTAGTGGTTGGAGCAGGTTGGGGTGGACAGCAGAACAGTGCAGCAGATATGGAAGAAGCAAAGCAAGAATAAAGCTGTGTGTGAAAACCCACCTGGCTGTGAGATCTCAGCCTCCTCCTCCCGCCTCTGCTATGAAGGGGTAGGGCGAGAGGGAGCTGATATCTGCTCTCTGAGCCACTGGGTGCCTGTGACGTGGTTTCTGGAGTGCGTGGGAGCAGCCAGATCTGGATTTGATCCCTGAATGATCTGTGGACACCCAGGGGAATACCAGGCAGAGCCCATCCCCCAGCCTTTCACACAGCCCCAACACACACACACCCCACATATTTCCCCACACACATACACACAGCCTTCCACGGAGTCATCCCCACCCCGCAGCCCTCTCACAGGACACACACACACAGACCTCTCTACCACACACACAGGCCCGCAACCCTGACAAACAGGGCTTGAGGGTGTTAAGAGGAGGCCACATTAAAAGTCCCCGCACCAGCCCGTTGGACATGTGGCAAATCCCAGGCAGGGGCTGGCAGCACTAACGCAGTGCTCTGTGCCCTAGCAGGTGCTGGGTTCTCACGCAATATTCAGCCACTGAGAGGGGTTCATTCCCTCCATCAGACGGCAGCAGGGACACACACAGGTCCTCAGCATGGGGCGAGCCTTCCCTGAGCACTGTCGCTGTGCATGTCACCCAGCAGCCCCACCCCAGAGCTGGCCGCATCTCAGCACCAGGTGAGCTTTCCCCATGCAGTGCCACTGTGAGGTTGTTCCCAACCTTCTCCACCCAAGAAGTGGCTGCATCTCACCTATGCTGCGTACATGGAGTTGAAGGGCAAGATGCTTTATAAACATGGGCCAAGTGTAGACCTCGTGCTGTGGGGGGATGATGTATTTCTTCTTTTCCAAGCCAAGGGAAGAGCAAAGCCCTGTACTCACCCGGCACCTCATTAATCATTATTATTAATTAACTAGAAGGTCGCACACTTCCCTGCTTCTCTAGTCCAAGCTGTTCACCCAGATAGGCCCTGCCTCCACTATGGCTGGGCCCTGGCACCTGCTCTGGTCAGAACCCAATGGACAAGGGTGTGGTGCTGACAGCTGGCGCTTGGGCAGGACCTCGAAGAGTGTAAATTTACTGTGTGGAAGTAACAAAGGAATGTTAAATGGGGATAACAGACACAGGCCCATTCATGTGTGTTGATAAAAATCAAGAATAGATGCTAATTGTATTTGTCTTCTATATCAAAGGTGTTTGATATACCAGTGTAACCAAATTAGCTTGTAGTTGCTAAATCTTTTTCATGCCTCTTTATATTATGCATGTATCCTGTGCTCAATCAACCTTAAGATCAAAGATGTGTATACTGCATGAAACTAATGATATTAACTATATTGTCTTCAGTTATTTATCCCTGTTATAATGAATGTCCGGCAATTACCTCAAGCAAATGAAGGTAACTTGATTATTTGTGTATGCATGGGGATAGAAGGTTAACTTCAAAACAAGGGTCTTTGGTTTTACAGTGAGGTTCACAAACTATTTTCATTGCCTCAGAGGAAGCCCCTGCTGGAGAGCTTATGTGAAGAGGCCTGTCAGCTTGCCAGAGAACTGGACCTTGCGCACAATTCTGCCATCTCTGATCTGCTGAAACTCTAAACAGGAAGAGTGTTAGCCATAGGACTGAGATTCTCAAGAAAAACTGCCATGAGATGCCCTGAAAGATTCATGAAGGACTGTAAAAGACTGGTAGGGATCAGCAGACATTATACCTCTACTAACAACTCGACTCATGTATTCTGATTCATCAGTAATGTATCTTATCTGCTTTAACATTTAATAACCCTCATTTCTTTTTCTTAATTAATAAATCTTTGGTTAGTTTACTAAAGTTTGGCTCTCAGAGTTGTTTTTGGTGAGAGCCTGAGCATCCTATGACCTGTGGGTAAGTGGCTGATCCTTTGGGATTGGAAGAACCTAGTGTATGTGATTTTTGGTTTTAATAACCTTTTATCACAAAGTCTGGTTTGCCTCGTGATAAACAGAGGCTAGAGACCCTAGGGGGACTACTTGTGACTCTATGGTAAATCTAATGTAGTGAACGAAGAGTACACTTTTATTGCTGACTTGGTGAAATCAAATAGAATATACCACCAGTCTAGGGTACATGCCCTGTATTCTGGCCTTAGGTTGGCTTTCTTAGCTGCATCCCATACCAGCATGACGGGGTCAAAATGGGAAAACTGGAAAAACTCGCCACTAAAATCAGGCTTTTCCAGTTTTTGCCAAAATCAACAGGGTTTTGACTTGAATGGGGCTGAAGGGGCTGGCTTTGTGGGGGCTGGATGGAGGTAGGGTGAGGGGCCTGGCTGGGATGAGAGGCCCGGCTGGAGGGTTGGATGAAGTTGGAGTGAGGGACCAGCTGGTGGGTGAGGGCCTGGCTGGGGGGCTGGATGGAGTGGGGTAAGGGCTGAGCTGGGCGGACTGGATGGAGTGGGGATGAGAGGCCTGGCTGGTTGGAGGGAAGAACTGAGGGGGCTGACTGGAGGACTAGACAGAGTGGAATGAAGGCCCACTATCTTGAAGTCCAACCCTTACCCTAACCTAATCCTGAACTCACTGCCTCACCCCATAACCAGAGCAACCAAATGGTGATTTTCCACATTTTCATTTTCAGCTAAATCAGATGCTGTGACCCTGTCGGGGGTTACCTAAGGACACAGGTGAATCACTACAGACTGCTTACAGCGCCAGGGAGCCTTGTCCGTGCCTAGTCGGGGAAATTCACTCCAGCCTACAGCTGCTGGCAATATAGGCACCCCGCTCTGGAACCCTGCACTTCCCTTTGCAGGCTGGCAATTTGCACCCCTAGTCCTTCGGCTCTCTAAGCGGGCAGGGCAGTAGAGAACCTGGGCCTATATCTCTGGAGATTGTTACCCCAGAGTCCTGCTCTGCCCCTGGGCACAGGTTCTTCCAATCTTAGGTTCATCCAATCTGTTTGCACACCTCACTGGGCTATACTCGAGTGCCCAGTCCCTCGACCTCTGCACATCCTCAGTCCATACAGATCCACTGCCTTCCTGATGCAGCGACCCCTGTTTACTAGCTTCACTTCAGTTCAACTTTTTCCTTAGCACACAGCTTAGTTGAGAGATGTTTGTTGGACAAAGCTTAAGATAAAGACTCAAACAGAAGTCAGTATAAGGATTGGAATCATGGTTACAGAAAAAACACAAATATAAAACTCCATCTAGGGACCATACCGACTAACGAGTTCCTATCCTATCTAATTTCTCATCTAGTGGCTGGTCCGTGCAACACTTGTCCAGCTGAGAGAGCTGGGATCCACTTGCCACAAGATGCTCACTCTGGCAGAGCGTCGCCTACCTAACAGATCGCATCTTCTGCCCATCTTTCTCCTGTTATATAGTTCCAGACCTTTTCTCTCTTTTCATCACCAGGGCACTTCATTAACTTCAATTCGGCCCAGTGGTCCCCATATTCAAGGTCTTTTACTTGGACTCTTCTGTGCTTTGTAAAGGCCTAATCTTTCACCTTGTCTAGACTTTAACCACTTGGCTGGGCTGGGTGGAAAGCTGTCAATTGTTCTCATTCATGGTTGAGTTAGCTCAGAGAATCCCCCCATGCCAGGTGACTGGTTTCACTTCCACCAGCTTTGGAACACAATGTTCTACATGCTACACAACTCTTAATATATTTTCCATACGTACACCCCACAACAGCCATGACAGCTAGTGAGTTCTTAGTTGTCAGCAAAGACCACCCAATGCTCTTTTGGTGAAGATGGTGATCACAGGGAAACATGGAGGGAGAACCCCTTGAGCCACCCCTCTTGGCCACGTGTCCTCAGCAGAGCAGCCACCCCCAGCCTGTAGGAGGACATAGAGAAGAGGAAGATGCCAAGGGCCACGGCAAAGATGAGATCGAAGCCAAGGATCTGGGCATGTCCCACCACAGAGCAGGCCAAGCAAGCAGTAGCTCTGGGTCACACAGAAAGTGACTGATTATCTTTGACTCCCAGCAG
>NW_027425270.1:0-6314 GCF_003597395.2 Chelonoidis abingdonii
GGTTAAATTAATGAGTTAGAGATTTTTTTTTTTGTTGACTTTTTTTTTTTTTTTTTTTTTTTTTTTTTTTTTTTTTTTTTTTTTTCTTGTCTTCCACTTTTTTTTTATGTTTGTGTTGTTTTTTTTTTGTTTCATTGCGGATTTAGCTCGTGAACCAGTGCCATAGGTGAGTCTGATGCCATCCTGCTGATGAGGATCCCCCCAGCGCCTCCTCATGGCAGCTCGTCACCGTTTGCCGAGCATTGAACGCCCGAGCTGTAGGGTGGGTTTCCGCAGGAGCCAGGTGCTCTCCTTCCTTCGGGAGGGGGGGTACTCTTGGTTTTCCGAAGGCAGCTGGAGTGGGGGGGTGGGGTCTACTTCAGCCATCTCACAACCCGTAGGGCTGGAGTGGCCACCCTGTTCTCCCCCGACCTACGGCTCGAGGTGCTGGGGGTCACCGAGGCTGTGCCGGGCTGCCTGCTGCACCTCCGGGTCCGCATGTAGGGGCTCGTGGTCAAATATCTATGCCCCGACATCGGCCCCGGAGCAACTGCCGTTCTATCAGCAGGCACCTGCCTTCCTTGGCTCCTTGGATCCTCATGAGTGCCTGCTCCTGGGCAGGGACTTTAACACCATCCTTGAGGAGCGGGACCACTCGGGGACCATCGGGCCCGGGGCGCCTTTGTTCAATCCCGCATCTGCCTCCTTCGGGAGATGGATCACGGCTCCCGCTTCTTCTACGCCCTGGAGAAAAAGAGAGGAGCCAAGAAGCACATCACCTGCCTTCTGGCAGAGAACAGCATCCCACTCACGGATCCGGCGGAGATGTGCCAGAGGGCCCAGATCTTATACGCGCATCTTTTCTCCCTGGAGCCAACCAACCCTGCCGCTCGCAGAGTGCTCTGGGACGGGCTCCCAACGCTCAGTGCGGGCGACCGGCTAGAGCTGCCTCCCTCTCTGGCTGAGTTCTCGGACGCCCTCCGTCGCGTGCCCACCAACAAGTCTCCAGGCATGGAAGGGCTGACCGTGGAGTTCTGCCGGGTGTTTGGGCCTTGTTGGCCAGCCCCCACTCCTCCACCTCCGGAGGGAGAAGCCAGGACCCCACCACCACCACCACCGCTGTTACCACCTGTGAGAGGTCCTTCCTGCCTGGCCACCAGGGTTGCTGGAGCTGCTGCTGCTGGAGCTGTGTTTGCCTGGGGAACTTCTGGGGCCTGGAGGAGGGAGAGGAGGACTGAGGTGACCACTGGCTGCTGGAGGAGCGCACAGGACTCTGAAGACCACCGTGGAGGAGGCCTGCTGAGGACTAAGTGACTCTTTGACTGTGCTCTAGTGGTGGGGGTGTAGACTGTGTTTGTGGGGGCACAGGGGGTGTGGCGTGGAGCCTGCCCCCTGGCCCATCTGTGCCCCCCCCAAACTCCCACCACCACCGCTGCCCCCTCCACCACCCCCACAGACCGCTTACCATCTGCCTCAGGTTCCTGCCTCTGGGACTCAGCTGCTCGCCTGGCCTGCCACGCCCTATTGCCACCGTTTGGGCCTCCAGCAGCAGCCAGCCACCTACTGACTGTGCACAAGTGCTCGTGGGTGCACACACACCCCCTCCCCAAACTGACCCCTCCCCTCTGCAACAGACCCCCTAGCTTTGCCCCTTGTTGCCTGCCCCATTGCCCCTTGTAGCATTTTGCCCATGCCCTGCCCCGGCTTCAGTTTGTTTGCCTGCCCCGCCCGTCTCCCTTTGCAGCTTTGTTTGTCCTGCCCCTCTCCTCCCCTAGAGCAGCTAGAGGAGCCGGATTTCAATCCTATCGGTGACTGACCCCTCCAAGTCCTGAGAGTCCTCTTCTCTGCCCCTCCCCCATTTTGGGATCCTCCTCCCCTGCCCACAGCCTAGCAGGGAGGAGTGGTTGACCTGCTTCCCCTCCCTCCCAATTCCCATGGCAGGAGACGCAGCGGGTGCGACCCCTGCGATGACCCTTGTCCCCCCTCCCCCGCCTGATCCCTCAACTACCCCCCTAGTCTCCACCGCTGCCGGACCACCTGCCACTGCTCTCACTGAGGCACCGGCGGGCGACTCTTAATTGGCCTGCTCCAGGTGCCTGATTAACCCTGGAGCAACTGCCATTTGGTTACCATGGTCCTAGGATTTGTTTAGCCTGGGGCTAACAATACTGCATTCTCAGTACCCTGTAGCCATCTGGCCTTGCCCCTCACAGTGCACACACCCTCCCTTCCCCAAACTGACCCCTTCCCCTGGCCCCCTCTGCAACAGGCCCCCTAGCTTTTCCCTTGTTTGCTGCCCAGCCCTTGTAGAACATTTGCCTGCCCCCCCGTCTCCCTTGCAGCTTGTTTGTCCTGCCCCAGCCCAGCCAGCCCCTGGGTCCCTCTGCCCCACTCCCAGCCTGGTTGCTCCCCTTCCCTATGGCCCCCTTCACCACCCTGATCGGCCCCTCCCTCTCGTGCGCCCATGGCCCCCCCTTTAGTGCACTGTGCTTCCCCCCTGGTTTGAGTTTGCCCCTATTGCACTGCACCCCCCCATTGCTGTTGTTCCCTCCCCTCCCAGTGCAGCTAGAGGAGCCGGTTTCAATCCCCTGTCGGTGACTGACCCTCCCCCCCCAAGTCCTCAGCAGTCCCCTTCTCGGCCCCTCCCCATTTTGGCATCCTCCTCCCCTGCCCCACAGCCTAGCAGGGAGGAGTGGTGGACCTGCTTCCGCTCCCCTCCCTTTCTCTGGTATTCCCCTCCATCCCTACTCACCATGGCGGGAGACGCAGCAGGTGGGACTCCTGGACAACCCTGGCCCCCCTCCCCCACCTGCTCCCCCCCAAAACCCCCTGGTCTCCCCCCTAGTCTCCACCGCTGCCGGACCACCTGCCACTGCTCTCACTGAGGCACCGGCGGGCGACAGGGTGCTCTCCGCTGCTGCCACATCCCTCGCCCCCTCTGATTCTGGGGGAGCGCCCCCAGCCACTAGAAAGGGCCAGGGCAAGAAGAAAGGGAAGGGCCCCACTAAGAAAGCTAAGCCCTCCATGGCAGAGCCTGCCTCCACTGCCGAGGCCCTGCCATCGGCCGCCGCGCCCCTCCCCGCTGTTCCCTCCACCAGCTCTGCAGGTGCCCCTCCGTCGACCCCCATGGCGTCCGCCCAGGTGGCGGTGGCCCCCCTGCCCGCCGCTACGTCATCTCCCCTGCCCGCCGCCTCCGCTACCACCTGCAGTGGCTGGGGCCCCTTCCCCACCTTGACCAGGAAGCACGGCGTCCGTTGCCTCCTGCTGCCCTCCTCGCCCCATGTGGAAACCTACGTGCGGGCATTGGTGAGGGTGGTGGGGCTCATGGCCATCGTGGCAGCCTCCAAAACGCATGGCAAGGTTGTCTTCTTCCTCGCCTTGAAGGTTGCCGCCCAGGAGGCGGTGGAGAAGGGCCTGGTGGGGGGGGGGGTGTTCGTCCCCCTGGAGCCGCTGGAGGACCTGGGTGTCCATGTCATCCTGACATCTGTCCCTCCCTTCCTTCCCAATGCCACCCTCCTACCTGCCCTCTCTACCCTGGTGAGTCCTCTCCCCTTGGGCTGCAAGGACCCCGCCCTCCATCACATCCTCTCATTCCGCCAGCATGTGCAGCGCGTGGCGGAGAGGTGCTCGAGGAGTCCTTCCTGGTCCCCTATCAGGGGGCCCATTACCGAGTGCATTATTCAATGAGGGATGCCTGGTGTTACCTCTGCCGGGCGACGGGGCACGTCCGAAGGGACTTCCCCTTGGCCCGGCTCAAAGGAGCGCCTGGGACCCCCCGAGCACCAGCAGGGTGCCAGCCCCATCATCGCCAGCGCCCCTGGCCGCCCGGTGCCCAGGGCTGCCCCTCCTCCTCCTCAATCCATCACTGCTCCCGCTCAGGCCAAGGGGGGACCTCCTTCAGTGCGCCCGGCTGAGCGGGTGGGCCTCGTCTCCACTGCTTGAGCTCTGGAAGGGCCTGTGGAGGAGGGTGCAGCAGGGGTACTGCCGGGCGTGGGAGAGGGCCCTCCCCAGGGGGAATCTTCCCTTCCTCTGGCTGTCCCACCAGTGCCCCTCCAAGTCCACGAACCACTATCCCTGCCCTTTGACCCAACCCTTGTCAACCAGCCCGCGAGCGACACCATGGAAGGATGGACCCTAGTACAGGGTAGGCGAGGCAAGCAGAAGGCTCGGGCTCCGCTCGCACCATCTGATGCGGAAACCCCTCTGTCATGGTACAATTCCCCACTCTGAACCTTAGCGTCGTTCAAGAGTAGGGTAACAGCATGAATCCTCTAAGCCTATACCAAGCTTAGGATTGTAGCCGCTGCCCCCACAACCAGGAATTCCATGCCTGGTACACTCTGGTCCCCCCAAAACCTTGCCCGGAGGAACCCCAAGACCCAGACCTCGGGATCTTACCAAGAAGGAAAGAAAACGCCTTTTCCCCACAGTTGCCTCTCCCAGCCGTCCTCCGTACGCCTGAAGACATGGATTCAAACTCTCTGAATTCTTAAACAAGAGGAAAATTCACCTCACCCTCTCTCTCTCAACTCCCCTCCAATGACTCCCTGAGAGAGACAGTAATCCATAGACACAGAGAGAAATTATACTTTTCTCTCCCCCCTCCTCCATGTCTCCACCAACCCAATCCCTGGTGAGTCCAGACCATCCCTGGGTCTCCACAGAATAAAAACAATCAGGTCTTAACAAAAAAGCTTTAATGAAAGAGAGAAAAACAGTAAAAATTACTTGAAATTTAAGATGAAAAGAATACAGGTCTTTCAGCTATAGACACTGGAAAACCTCCGCAGCCTAAGATACAATACAAATAAAAGCCTTTCAGCAAATACAAATTTGAAACTCCTCTCACCAATACACATTTCAATAAAGAAAACAAACATAAGCCAACTCGCCTTATCTAATTTAGTATTTCNAGACCACCGTGGAGGGGGCCATTAAGGACTAAGTAACTCTTTAACTGTGCTCTAGTGGTGGGGGTGTAGACTGTGTTTGTGGGGGCACAGGGGGTGTGGTGTGGAGCCTGCCCCCTGGTCCGTCTGTGTCCCCCAACCCCCACCGCCACAGACCACTTACCATCTGCCTCTGTTCCTACCTCTGGGACTCAGCTGCTTGCCTGGCCTGCCACGCCCTATTGCCACCGTTTGGGCCTCCAGCAGCAGCCAGCCACCTACTGACTGTGCACAAGGGCTCGTGGGTGCACGCACTCCCCCTCCCCAAACTGACCCCTCCCCGTCTGCAACAGGCCCCCTAGCTTTTCCCCTTGTTGCCTGCCCCATTGCCCCTTGTAGCGTTTTGCCCACTCCCTGTCCCCGGCTTCAGTTTGTTTACCTGCCCCGCCCGTCTCCCTTTGCAGCTTTGTTTATCCTGCCCCAGCCCTGAAGCCAGTCCCTGGGTCCCTCTGCCCCACTCTCAGCCTGGTTGCTCCCCTTCCCCTATGGCCCCTTCACCCTGATCGGCCCCTCCCCTCGTGCGCCCGTGCCCCTTTCGTGCACTTGTGCTTCCCCCGTTTGAGTTTGCCCCTATTGCACTGCACCCCGCACTTGCTGTTGTATCCCTCCCCACCCCTCGTGCAGCTAGAGGAGCCGGTTTCAATCCCCTGTCGGTGACTGACCCTCCTCCCCCCAAGTCCTCGATAGTCCCCTTCTCTGCCCCCTCCCCCATTTTGGCGCCCCCCTCCCCTGCCCACAGCCTAGCAGGGAGGAGTGGTTGACTTGCTTCCCCTCCCCTCCCTTTCTCTGGTATTTCCCCTCCCTCCCTCCTCACCATGGCGGGAGACGCAGCAGGTGGGACTCCTAGGACAACCCCTGTCCCCCCTCCCCCACCTGCTCCCCCCCAAAAACCCCTGGTCTCCACTGCTACTGCTGCTGCCAGACCACCTACCTACCTACCTCTCCGCTGCTGCCACGTCCCTCGCCCCCTCTGATTCTGGGGGACCCCCTCCACGCCAGCAGAAAGGGTCAGGGCAAGAAGAAGGGAAAGGGCCCCGCTCGGAAGACTAAGCCCTCCATGGCAGAGCCTGTCACCACTGCCGAGGCCCTGCCACCGGCCGCGGCGCCCCTCCCCGCTGTTCCCTCCACCAGCTCTGTGGGTGCCCCTTCGTCGGCCCCCAGGGTGTACGCCCAGGTGGCGGTGGCCCCCCCACCTGCCGCTACATCATCTCCCCCGACCACCGCCTCCACTACCACCTACAGCGGCCGGGGTACCTTCCCCACCTTGATCAGGAAGCACGGTGTCCGCTGCCTCCTGGTGCCCCCCTTGCCCCACGTGGAGACCTACGTGTGGGCGTTGGCGAGGGTGGTGGGGCCCACGGCCATCGTGGCGGCCTCCAGGATGTA
>NW_027425271.1:0-1375 GCF_003597395.2 Chelonoidis abingdonii
TGGCTGCTCTGGGGAATACCTCTCTTCCAGATCCACCCCCCATCCCCCACTGCGGTCTCTCAATCTGTTGTCCTCTCCAGGGCCGTCCTTAGGATTTATGGTGCCCTAGGCGGGATTATTAAATTGGTGCCCCTGAGCCTGTCTTGCTCTTAGCAACACAAACATAAGCTCACACTATTGGAAAACTTGCCACATGCATGTTATTAAAACCTGTTTAACTTAATTAAGCACACTGTAATGCTGATGGACTAGCACTAAAGAAATAGCACTATAGGAAAAAATTCTGATTTGATAGAATGATGCAAATAACATAATTTTTTTAATTTGTCAACATTTTATTGGAAATTTCAATGAAGAGATATTGAAACAAGGATTTGTTTTTAATTAAAAGCAATCTTTCTGGCTTTTTTGGCTGCAAAATCAGAAAGAATGTCATTGTATGACAAAGACAAAGTGATGTCTTGTTTGATTGCAAGAATAGCAAGACCAGTCAAGTGTACCTGACTCCATGTAGAGCGAAGATAGTTTTTAATGAGCTTTAGTTTTGAGAAACTCCTTTCTCCTGATGCTACTGTTGCAGGAATTGCCACTCGTATTCTACTGACAATGTACACATTAGGATATGTGGCAATGAGTTTTCTGGTATGAGTAAACTGTACAATGTCCATTATCGATTTTGCAAGTGGCAACATTGAGAACAGTGTACTCAATTCTTCATACAGTTCAAGTCCATTTAAATCAAAACAATCGCCGTGCTTCAGGAGGCTCGGTAGGTCAGGGGTCCCCAACGCAGCGCCTGCAGGTGCCATGGCGCCCGCAGGGGCCTCTCAGTGCACCTCTGTACTGGCTGGCCCACAAGCATCTGCCAAAATGCCACTGAAATTCGGCAGTGATGTCTCTGGATGACATCGCTTGCCGCCGATGATCAGCGTTATGCAGAGGCGTCACTGCTGAAATGCCGCCGAATTTCGGCTGCTGCTTGTCCACTGCCATGGTCCCTTGTCTGGTGAGCACCAGACGAAAAAATTGGGGACCACTGCTCTAGATTCTTGGACTTTGTCATTAGTTGCTCTTTTTTTCCCTATTTTGTTGAATTTAGTCCTGCTCAGTCCACCTACCAGCTGAGTGAATGGAACTCCAGGCTTACAGCGGGTTGAGTGGCTCAGCCAGGGTTTCAGCTGCTGGCCTGCTCAGTCTGCTGCCAGCCTGGGATTCCTTGGGGTCCCCAGGCCAGCAGTGGGTGCTGAGTGGGGCCGGTGGCCAGGACCCCGGGTGGCAATGGAGCAGCAGCCGGAACCCCAGAGCAGTGGCAGGCTGAGCCGCTCAGCCCACTGCTGCATGCCATCAAAAATCAGCTCACGTGCCACCTTTGGCA
>NW_027425272.1:0-1227 GCF_003597395.2 Chelonoidis abingdonii
CCACCACACCCCCAGCTCCCCCTTCCCATCCCCCAATCTCCCCAATCCCTCTAGAGCTTCCCACAGCCTGAACTCCCCCCAAATCTCCCCTCCCCTCCCACACACTCCAGAGAAGAGAGCAAGCCCTGGCCACGCCCACAGGGGATGGTGGTGGCTCCCCCTTCCCATCCCCCAATCTCCCCAATCCCTCTAGAGCTTCCCACAGCCTGAACTCCCCCCAAATCTCCCCTCCCCTCCCAGCCCCCCCTGGATCCATCCCCACACCCGGGGGAGCCCACCCTAAGGACGGTAGAGCCAGCAGGGGGGGGAGGGGAGCCCCTGGGTGTCTCTGCCCCCCAGCATCCAGCCCCTTCTGCCGGGAAATTAACCCTGGGCCGGGCAGATCAAAGCCAGGGACCCCTCCCCCCTCTGCCATCCAGTCCTTCCTCCTCCCCACAGCCCGAGGGGCCGGAGACCGCCAGACTGTGTCCAGTGCCGGGTGAGGGGTCCCCGTGTGCCCAGCCCCCCCCGAGCCAGCCACATCCCAGCGCCGGGTGAGGGGTCCCCGTGTGCCCAGCTCCCCCGAGCCAGCCACGTCCCAGCACCGGGCGAGGGGTCCCCGTGTGCCCAGCCCCCCACGAGCCAGCCACATCCCGGCGCCGGGCGAGGGGTCCCCGTGTGCCCAGCCCCCCCGCCCCAGAGGGGCCACGTCCCGGCGCTGGGCAAGGGGTCCCCGTGTGCCCAGTCCCTGCCTCCAAGAGGGCGTGTCCCAGCGCTGGGCAAGGGGTCCCCTGTGCCCCCCCAGGACGTACAAATTGTTGCGTAAGGATTTTCGTCTCCACCAGGAGTTTCCTGGCAAGTTTCAAGCTGCTCCCGAATTCTGCCTGCATCTCCCGGCCCCAGCGGGCGACTCCGTTGAACCCGGGGTCCTGCCCGGCCGCGGGGAACCCCAACGCCAGGAGCCCGGAGCTCAGCAGCCCCTGGAGCAGCAGCACGAGTCCTGAGAGAGAGAGAGAGCAGACCCGTCAGCTCCCAGGGAAAGCCCTGCCAGGGCTGCGAGTCAGGAGTGAGGGGCATCGGCACAGCTGGGGGGAAGGGCAGGGCTGGCCTAGCAGGGGCTGCGGGTCGGGAGTGAGGGGCACCGGCAGAGCTGGGGGGGCCAGGGCTGGGCCGGCAGGGGCCGCAGGTCGGGAGTGAGGGGCACCGGCAGAGCTGGGGTGGGCAGGGCTGGGCCGGCAGGGGCTGCGG
>NW_027425272.1:1252-5623 GCF_003597395.2 Chelonoidis abingdonii
TTCTCCAGACTCATGGAGGGGTGTAAGGGCTGGTTGGTTGGAGAGAAGGAGGGCTGGGAAGCCCGGACTCCTGGGCTTCTCTCCGGCTCTGGCAGGGGTGGGAGGCGGTTGGTTAATTGCAGGAGGGCTAGGAAGCCGGACTCTGGGTTCTCCCGGCTCTGGGAAGGGGTGGGATACCGGCCCGGTGGCAGAGGGGGCTCCGGGCTCTCACGCTCCAGGGCGGCCGGCGTGGTTCCCGGCCAGCGCCTGAGCTGCGCCCGTGCGCAGACTCCTCGTTCTGCTCCAGCAGCATCTTGGCCCAGCTCGGCGGGCCAGCAAACAGGTCGGCTCTGCGCTGCAGCAGCACCCCCAGGTCCTCGGGGCGGGTCCCCGCGCCCCCCCGCCGCTCCGGGGGAAGGGGTAGAACCCCTGCACAGCGCGGGAGGGCCGTCGCGGCGGGGCCTGCCATGGCTGGGGGCCCGGACGTCTGGGTTCTCTCTTCCCCCCAGGGACGGAGAGGGAGGGGCCGGAAACGCCTGGGTTCCTACCTGCCCAAAGAGGGAGGGGGCGGGTTTCTGGCCCCCGATAGGAGTGGGGGGGGAGGCAGGACCCTGGGTTCTGTCGCCCTCTGGATCGGAGCAGCAGGTGCCGGGGGCTCAGTATCCTGTTTATTTCCTGATTCCTCCCCCCGCACCAAGGGGCCGGCGCAGGTTGAGCGACACCTGCCACCTCCTCCTCTCGGCCCTGCCACCATTCCCTCCTTTCAGCCCTGCCCCATTCCCTCCCTCCACCAGCCTGCCTTCCACCCTCCTCCGCCAGCCCTGCTCTCAATCCCTCCTTCCACCCCTCCTCTGCCTGGCCCTGCCCCATTCCTCCTCCCAACAGCCCTGCGCACCATTCCCTCCTCCCAGCCCTGCTCCCATCCCTCCTTCTACCCCTCTGCCAGCCTTGACCCCATCCGTCCTCCTCCCCTCCTCCACCAGCCCTGCACCCATCCCTCCTTCCACCACTCCACCACCCTGCCCCTTCCTCTTTCACCCTCCTCGCCAGCATCTGCTCTCCCACCTCCTTCATCCCCTTCCTCTGCCAGGCCCTGCTCCCATTCCCTCCCCTTTCCAGCCGCTGCTCCCATCCCTCGCATTCCTTCACCCTCTGCCAGCAATTGAACCCCATCCCTCCTTCCTCCCCTCCTCTGCCAGCCCTGCTCCCATCCATCCACGCTCCTCTGCCAGCAAACTAGACCCCATATCTCTCTTCCTCCTCACTCCGCGCCCTGCTCCATCCCGTCCTTTCTAGCCCTGATATCCCATCCCTCCTTATCCATCCCTCCACCAGACCTGCTTCCATCCCTCCTTCCTCCCTCCTCCGCCAGCCCGCTCCCATCACCTCCTTCCACCTCCTCCGCTGGCCCTAGCCCCATCCCTCCTTCACCCCTTCTCGCACCGGACCCTTAGCCCCATTCTGTTCCTTTGCCACCCGCGCCTCCGGCCCTGTCTCATTTCCATTCCTTCATCCCTCCCCCGCCAGCCCTGCCCATCCCTCGCTTCCACCCTCCTCATGCCAGCCCCAATGCACCATTCCTCTTTCCTCCCCTCCTCCGCCAGCCCTCTCCATCCCTCCTTCCACCCTCCCTCCACATGCCCTGCTCCCATCACCTCTTCCACCCCTCCTCCTCCGGCCCTGCCCCATTCATGTCATTCCACCCCTCCTCTGGGCCGCTGCGCGCGCGACTGGAAGGATTACCAGAATGGGTAGCCATCCTTCCAAGCTCTGCCACGGTCCATTCCCGGTGGAGGAGGGTGGGGGAGTTGGGTAGGTTGGAGGAGGGAGAGATGTCTGGGGCTTGATCGGAGAGTATGGGCGGCCAGGGTGCGGTTGGAGGCCGGGGAAGGGAGGCGTGCGGCTTACCGGTGATGGAGGAGAGGGACAGGCAGGGAGTCGGGTTCCATAATGGCCATTACCCTCTCCTACCACGGCAGAGGAGAGTACGGAGGGTGGAAGAGGGATGAGCAGCCAGGACTGGGTGACTTCAGGACCCATCACATTAAGAAAAGAGGAGGGACTATGGAACAGGAAGGGACTAGGGGACAACCGTCCTCTATCCCATCGGGTAAGGAACGTCGCCTGGTCACGCAGACGCCTCTCGTTCAGAATACAATCAAATGGAGGGGAGGTAAGGACGGGACCATGAAGTGCCTCTACCAGACTGGAAGGAGGAAAAATGGTAATGGGGCAGGGCCAGAGCTAAGCCATGGGGTGGAAGGACAGTCAATGGCGCAAGTCCTCGCCGGTGCGCGAAGATTGAAGAGGCGTGGGGGAAGGAGGCAGCAAGCTATGGATTGAGAGGCCAGGGCTGGTGGCGAACGGTGACTCCCATGCCCCTCATGGTCCGACCCCTCCTCTGCCGGACCCTAGGACGATGCGATGCGCGTACGTACCTCCTTCGCTCTCTCGGCAGCCTGGACGCGCAACTTGCGCTGCCTGCCGCACGGAGGGGTAGGAATCACCGTGACCGGTCGCTCCACCGACACCTTTGCCGCCCATAGTCGCGCTCCTTGAGCGAGCGCGCTGCCCGCATATTCCTCCTGTGCAGCCTCCCCTCCTCCAAGACGGCACTGACCCGAGGAGGCCGTTCGCGTTACAGCGAAGGATGGGGCCCCTCCTCCGACCAGGCTGAGCTGCGGAAGAGGGAGGAAGAGTGGAATGACGGAAACCCAGGGCGGAGGCCGGGGCTGTGAGGACGAGAACCCATAGAGTGGTCAGCTGGTGCGCTTACCAAACGAGGTGCCCATGCCCATCCGCTCCAGTTCCGATGGTGGAGGGGTGGAAGGAGGGATGGGTGCAGGGCTGGTGGAGGAGGGGAGGAAGGACGGATGGGGTCAAGGCTGGCAGAGGGGTAGAAGGAGGGATGGGAGCAGGGCTGGAAGGAGGGAATGGGGCAGGGCTGGTGGAGGAGGGAATGGGGCAGGGCCAGCAGAGGAGGGGTGGAAGGAGGGATGAGAGCAGGGCTGGCGGAGGAGGGGTGGAAGCAGGGCTGGTGGAGGAGGGAATGGGGCAGGGCTGGAAGGAGGGAATGGGGCAGGGCCGGAGGAGGGGTGGCAGGTGTCGCTCACCTGCGCCGGCCCCTTTGGGGCGGGGGGAGGAATCAGGAAATAAACAGGAACTGAGCCCCCGGCACCTGCTGCTCCGATCCAGAGGGGACAGAACCCAGGAGTCCTGCCCTCCCCCCCCCACTTCCTAGGGGGCAGAAACCCGCCCCCTCCCTCTTTGGGCAGGTAGAACCCAGGCGTCCGGCCCCTCCTCTCCGTCCCCCTGGGGGGGAAGAGAACCCAGACGTCCGGGCCCCCAGCCATGGCAGCCCCGCCGCCGACGCCCCCCGCGCTGGGCGAGGGGTTCTACCCCTTCCCCACGGAGCGGCGGGGGGGCGCCGGGGACCCCGCCCCCGAGGACCTGGGGGTGCTGCTGCAGCGCAGGGAGCAGGACCTGTTGCTGGCCGCCGAGCTGGGCAAGATGCTGCTGGAGCAGAACGAGGAGCTGCGGGGGCGCAGCCAGGCGCTGGCCCGGGACCACGCGGCCGCCCTGGAGGTGAGAGCCCCGGAGCCCCCTCTGCCCACCGGGCCGGTATCCCCACCCCTCTCCCAGAGCCGGGAGAACCCAGGAGTCCGGGCTCCTAGCCCCTCCCTGCAATAACCAACCGGCCTCCACACCCCTGCCAGAGCCGGGAGAGAACCCAGGAGTCCGGGCTCCCAGCCCTCCTCTGCTCCAACCAACCAGCCCCCACACCCCTCCCAGAGTCGGGAGAGAACCCAGGAGTCCGGGCTCCCAGCCCCCCTGCTCTAACCCACCAGGCCCCACTTCCATACCAGAGCCGGGCACAGAATCTAGGTGTCCGGGCTCCCAGCCCCACCCCAACCTGGTATCACCACGCAATCTCTCTGGCTCGGAGTGGGGGCTGGTCCCTGGGACTTTCTCCCCCACCCGTGACTCACTCTCCCGCCCTCCTTTGCTCTGTTTCGCTCCCCTGCTCTCATTCTCCCTCTGCCCCATAATTACCCCACCTCCCTGCCCAGCTGGGGCCAACGCGCCCTGGCACCTGGTCTGACTGGTCCAGCCAGCAGCACCACCCAGGGCGCAGCCAGTACCGGAGCCTGGGGTGACCCCAGGCCTGGGCAGCCACCCTCAGCGCTTGGACTGGCTGGCTTAGAGGGGGCAGAGAACGGGGCATGGGGTGGTTCCCTTGGGCGCTGGCCCCGATCCAGCCGGGGGGGCACTGGCTGGCTTGGAGGGGGCAGGGAACGGGGCATGGGGCGGTTCCCCTCTCTTGGACGCTGGCCCCAGTCCAGCCTGGGGGGCACTGGCTGGCTTGGAGGAGGCAGGGAATGGGGCATGGGG
>NW_027425273.1:0-4147 GCF_003597395.2 Chelonoidis abingdonii
GTGGTGCCCAGAACTGGACACAATACTCCAGTTGAGGCCTAACCAGCGCAGAGTAGAGCGGAAGAATGACTTCTTGTGTCTTCTTCACAACACACCTGTTAATGCATCCCAGAATCACGTTTGCTTTTTTTGCAACAGCATCACACTGTTGACTCATATTTAGCTTGTGGTCCACTATGTCCCCTAGATCTTTTTCTGTCATACTCCTTCCTAGACAGTCTCTTCCCATTCTGTATGTGTGAAACTGATTGTTCCTTCCTAAGTGGAGCACTTTGCATTTGTCTTTTATGCCATATGCCATGTACCTACAGCCCCCGATTTCCTTAATTGAGCCCTGGGAGAAAGTGCATTGTGGGTGAAATTCACCCATGCAGAGGGCCTCAAAGTAGGGCTTACATAGATCTGAAAAGACCCTAAGGGTATGTGACATTATTGACATGAACTGTGACCTTATAGATCAATGTTGCAACCAAGTACCTGTAGCTGGACCAAATCCTGTGCATAGAAGGTCAAGTAAGATGTTTATCAAAAGGTTGTAATTTGCAGGTTATAATTATGTCTGTATGTGTGTACCATTTTTGTATCTGAAGTTATGAATATTGGCTAGGTACCTGTATCTCAGTGTGTTTGATTCTTAGTAGCAATAGTGAACCATTTGGTCAGCTTCTTGAGAAAGGAATTTTCAGATTAAGTGCCCAGTCAAGAAACACTTAACTGACAATGGACCTTGGGAGACTCCAATCCGCATATGAGAAGCCTCCCTGGGGACAGTCAAGGTACATGTTAGCAATGGCTGCTCCACCTGTAAAGAACTGAGTCATGCATGGACATGTGACTGGCCCATGTGACTCCAAACTCCACCTGACTGCTGTGATTACACAGTAAGAACAAAGGGGTCCTTCCACACAGCAGAGGATATAAAAGGCCCTGGAAACCTCTCCATTTTGTCTTCAGTCCTGCTTCTTACCTCTGGAGGAACTTTGCTACAAACTGAAGCTCTGAGCAAAGGACTGAATGACTCACCCCAGCTGGAGATGCACTCCAGAGACTTGATTTGAACCTGCAGTTTACTCCATCACTGCTACAAGCCTGAACCAAGAACTTTGCCATTACTGTATATAATTAATTCCATTTAACTAATTTTAGCTCTCATCTATATTTCTTTTTTTTTATGAATAAAGCTTTAGATTGTAGATTCTAAAGAATTGGCAACAGCGTGATTTGTAGGTAAGATCTGATTTGTATATTGACCTGGGTCTCCGGCTTGGTCCTTTGGGATTGGGAGAAACTTTTTTTCTTTTACTGGGGTATTGGTTTTCATAACCATTCATCCATATAAGGAGTGGTGCTGGTGGTGATACAAGGGAACTGGAGTATCTGAGGGAATTGCTTGTATGACTTCTGGCTAGCCAGTGGGGTAAAACCAAAGTCCTCTGTTTGGCTGGTTTGATTGCCTTAGAGGTGGAGAAAACCCACCTGGGGCTGTGACTACTAAGCAATTAGTCCTGAAACGATACTCTCAGTTGTGTCCCACCAGAGGCAGCATCGTTACGGGGTAATAATACTTAGCACTGATATAGCGCTTCCTAGCTGCCAAAGTGCTCTGCAAAGGGGCATAATCATTATGATTTATTTGTATTATCGCAGCACCTAGGGGCCCCAGTCATAGCTTCCTAGAGTCCAAGGCCAGAGGGACCACTGTGATCATCCAATCTGACCTCCTGTATAACAGTGCCCGGAGGACTTCCCGAGAATAATTCCTACAACAGAACTGTTAGAAAAACATCCAGTCTCGATTTAAAAATGGTCAGTGCTGGAGAATCCACCACAATGTGTGGTCAGTTCTTCCTATGGTTACATCCCTTCCATGAAGCCCTGCCCCAACTCTGCCTCCTCTCTGTCCCTCTTCCAACCCCTTTTCTGCTGAGGGAGAGCAGACTGGATGATCTAACAGGTTGCATTGGGTGGGGGAGCGGGTTTGTGTCTGTGTCAATCTCCTGGTTCTATGGTGCAAGAAAACTTAAGGACAAAATCAATTTGTCTGTTTGGGAACAAAAAATGAGACTCCCAAATCAAGCAGAGACTTTCTGTGACCCCAAAGCTATCTCAGTCAGCACCGCCAGAGCTGCTGAGCGAGAGGTTGCTGGAAATGTTATTCTGAACAGAGACCAGAGGAGGAACATTTGCATATGTTTCAAACGTGTGACCTTATCTTTCTTTTGCAGATGAGGAAGTTCCAGAGAAGAAACCGAACTGGATGGAACAACTGTCAGTGAGCTGGGTGAGCTGAGCTGCGGGGGAGTGGGGAGAAGTAAATCTGGAGGAAAGAAAACAAAGTGGGTGAAATCCACCCCTGTGCAGAGGATCTGCATCTGTGCACCGCATTGTCCCCCACGCAAGTCCTCAAAATAGGGTGGAAATGATGCATTTAATGGTGCAATGGGTCCTTTGCATTTATCCCAGGGAGTGAACATCTGGCAAGGATGTATGTGTACCCTGTCATTTACAGAGCTCAAAGCACTTTCTGAAGGTGGGTCTCTTATAATCCCATTTTTCAGATAGGAGTAATGGGGCCCACCGTAGCTGAAGCAATTTATCCAGCGTGACACAGTGCATGGGTGGGCAACAGATGAAACAGCTCGTTGTTGTTCTCAAGACCATTTTCTCTGTAATGATTTTGTCACAAGTAAATTGGCCATGCTTAGCAACGTTCTTTTTAGCTATATCATTTCAATTAACAATAGTCATGTTTAATTTAAGCATTTACAAATGATATTGGTTTAAATTGTCACGGCCGTGGAAAAGTACGGGAGAGTGTCGGACTATAATTTAATAACAGCAGATGCTGAGATACAAAATGTTAAAGCTTTAAAAATTGTTCAGCCAGAAATTGTCAACACCACCTGTCAAAATAGATAAAGTAAATACTCTTAAATCAACCAGTCCCGCCTGTTTTTATTATTTGTTCACCAGCTATTTACTCATTTGTAACAAGCCTAATTGAAAAGGCTAAATCACTGGATTTTGGCTCTAATAATTCTCAGTCAGCATTTTTTGTACTTTGCTCGTCTGTAAATGTTGAGTATTATTGATGGAAATATTTTTTTATCAGTTTGTGTGGGTGCGGGGAAATCGACATTTTCAAATAAAAAATCTAATCCTTCCAAGTCTCCTTATGTGCAACCCCTCTTCCACATGGAGACCTGGGGCCCTTTCAGAGTTCTTCAGACCATTCCAGCAGGCTGTGTCCCCCTAGCGTCATGTCAATTCTTGGCACCAGGGGGCATGACTGACGCCAGGGGGGATTTGATAGCTGCTTTCGACTACCTGAAAGGGGGCTCAAAAGAGGACAGATCTACACCAGGCCTGCACAACATGCAGCCCGCATGGGCTCACTGTGTGGCCCGTGGGCAAGTGGTGGGGTGGGGCGGCTGGGTTCGCCCCTGCCTGGGGGGGCCCCCACCTCACAACCCCACATGCGCTGCGCTCCAACCGCCCTAACAGCCAGAAGCGCACGTGTCTCCGTCTCCTGCTCGTCCCGCCTGGCGTACAGCGGGTGCCTCACTTCTGGGGCCCGCTGAGGTGGGAGGCGCTGGGCACGAGGCAGAGCCGGTAAGTGCCGAGTGAGGGGAGGGGCGCCTGGCCTGGGCTCAAGCTGCCCCTCGGGGAGGCAGGAGGGCTGGGCCGAGCCCCCCCCAACTCTCCTTCAGGTGGGGGCGGGGCGGCTACTGCGCTGGTTGGTTCCATAGTGACTGGGGGGGAGCTTGAACTGTCTGTGGGCAGCCAGGAAATCCCCGCGGGAGGGGGGTGTGTGTGTGTGTTGCACCTGCCCTGCCCCGACTGCTGCCCCCTTCCCTGGTCCAGGGACCTTCCCCCTCCCCGGCCCCTATCACACTGCCCCCCCCGGGCTCCCTGCGGCCCCCGTCTTTGTGTGTTGGACAGTCACATCCAATCTCTTCACACCGCCCCCCTTTCCCCTCCCCTTATTTCATGGGGGGATGATGAGCCGAGAGGGGGGTGGCGGGCAGTGGCGTGGGGGGGCTTTATACTTGGGGGGAGTGAGGAGGCGAGCGGTGAGTCGGTGGCTGAAGGGGGGCATCCATTTTCAGTATTTTAATTTTTTGTACTGCTGTGTGCAATAATGTGG
>NW_027425273.1:4229-6494 GCF_003597395.2 Chelonoidis abingdonii
TGGGGGGGGGGTGTTTCAGCGGGGCCGGGGTGGGGGGTTCAGCCCTCAGCTGTTTTCTTTGGAGTAATATGGCCCTCGCCACTTTACAAGTTGTGCAGGCCTGATCTAGACTGTTCTCAGTGGTGTCAGATGACAGAACAAGGAGCAATGGTCTCAAGTTGCAGTGGGGGAGGTTTAGGTTGAACATTAGGAAACACTGTTTCACTAGAAGGGTGGCAAGCACTGGAATAGGTTACCTAGGGAGGTGGTGGCATCTCCTTCCTTAGAGGTTTTTCAGGCCCAGCTTGACAAAGCCCTGGCTGGGCTGATTTAGTTGAGGATTGTTCCTGCTTTGAGCAGGGGGTTGGACTAGATGACCTCCTGAGATCCCTTCCAACCCTGATATTCTATGATTCCTCTATCCAGCTGTCCACTTTATATGGTTTTCAAATCTTTGTCTGTGCCGCCTCTTGAATCCAGTCTAATCAGGTCTTTGACATTTCCACCCCCACGGGTGGAATGTCCGCAGACTGATTTTCCTGTCTCCAGATTTGCATTTGTTACCCCCCAGAGATGCTAGTTCCTGGTAGTTCTATGCCTTAGGTGACTTCCTCTCAGTCATGCCACTACTTGTCTTGCTTCAAGAAAGAAGTTAACCCCTTCACTCCCAGCAGATAACACTATGAAGTGAGGGGGGAAATTAAGTTACACATATTCTTTCATAAAAATAAGTCAGAAGTTTTCCCAGATCTTAACGTCAGGGTGTTACTACCAATGTACTGGTTAGAGTCCAGTTTGGATAATTACTCTGCCTCTCTAAATTCCCCAGTTTGAAACAGCTGTTCTTCACTTCCTGTCCGAACTATTGTGTAGTGCTGGTGTGACTTAAGTCACCTCTGTGATGTCTTGTCCCTTTAAATGTTTGGGCACTCATTCCCCACTCCCCAGTGCAGAGCCTCCTTTTTGTGTTCGTTTCTACTATGCCACCAGAAGAATAATGTCTCCACAGCAAATAGCTGTGTTTCGTACAGCTCCCTCTGTGTCTGTCTGTCTCCTTCCCTGCTAGGTCCTCATATAATAACCTCCCTCTCTCTGACCTTCCTTTCCTGGGAGGGTTGCTGAGGACATTGCAATGTGACAGCTCGGCTGCACGATGGAGTTTGCAGATTTTTTAGACTGCAGTGTGTCATGTCATATAACGCACAGACATTGCATTTGCAACTCCAGAGCCTGGCCCAAACCCCGGTGGAATCAATAGGTGTTTTTTCTCCTGACTTCAATGAGCTTTGCTTCAGGTCCGTACTGAGCAACAAAGCAGATAAGTGAGGCACACGTGTGCTCTGTGCTGCATAAGAGAAGCCAGATGCAGAGAAAAGACAACGATACCTTTGGACAGTGGTACAGCTCGCTGCAAAAAGCGACCTGCAGAGGTGATCTCTCAAGGCCAGATCCTGAACCCACTGACCTCCCGGATAAAACTCCCGTTGCCTTTGAAAGGAGCAGCCTGATTGCATGGGAGACTGTGTCATTATACAGGGGACATAATTGCCATCTGTGTGAGTGCCTGGCACTGGCTGTAGCGATGACTGTCTGTAAGAGTCAGACCTACCTGAATAACAGGTAAAACCTGCCAAGGTGCCGCGGGCCCAGGATCTCTGGGCTACAGCTTGGCAAAGAGCTGAAGAGAATTGACAGGGGCTTGCACATTGAGAAGGAAATATACTTTAAGAGCTAGCGATAGAGAATGCATCCTCAAAGCGGACCCACTTTCCCAACATACAAACCCTCACCACTCTCTCCGCTGCTACATTCTCCAGTGATTACTCGTGTCTTTCTGTTGATTTTCCTTTGCACCAGCCCTCTAAAGAGGCGGTCTGGTCTCAAGCGAGTGAGGGCATAGCAGGCAGAGTTCTAATATCTATTCTGATTGGATGCATGGCCTTGTGCTTGTTTAATCACTCTGTGCCTCAGTTTCCATTTCTGTAACATGATGGTACACGTATTAGGCAGTTCATTTGCAGGGGTGCTCTGGGAGACGAAATAGTTTGTTACAGATTTTTGAACAGGTGATAGTTGGAAACATGTTTTTAGTTAATTATGAATATGAATTTATTGCAGTAGTGCCTAGAGGATGCAGTCTGGGGTGAGAGCCCCATTGTGCCAGGCACTGTACACTTACAACATTCAGACAGTCCCATGAGGGGTTGGAATCACAGAAACCCCCTGTGAGCTGCCACCTGATGTGCCAAGACTACCTCTGCTCCTGTTTTCCCTGCCAGCTCAGGA
>NW_027425274.1:0-12930 GCF_003597395.2 Chelonoidis abingdonii
CGAACCCACGCACTTCTGGTACCCAGCTGAAGGGCCTTGTTTACTCGATTTGATGGAATTAGGGGTTTGAAAGGGTTGCATTAGCTAAACAATCCATATAATGCGCTGAACGCACAGCAGAGGGGGAGAGCTCCTCGCGTGGTGAAGAGCGGTTCCCCTCCATTGAGGGAGGTTGTTTTGAGCCACCGTGGTCTGGAAGTCCCCTCGTGGAGATAACAAGATTCTTGAGAGAGAAGGAGAGGGAAGTCTTTCTATCCTGCCTAGCTCCAAGGGCTCGGCTGTGCCCTTTCGTCCTGGCTCCCTGGTTGGGGAGATGCAAGACAAGCCCCCATCGACGTGAGTCACCCAGAGTCTGTGTCCATGGAGTGTGGTGGAAGAAGGTGGATTGGGCTCAAGGGGAAAGTGGTGGTGTGACAGTGGTGGGAGGGGGTTATAAATGAGTGGAAACACGGGCAGTGACATGCGGCGAAGCCCCTGTCTCAGTGTATGACCCGTGTGGGTCTGCCTTCACCTTCCCCTCCTATGGTCTCAGCTTTCATTGATCCAGCATTTTACGACTGCATCACCACAGAGGTATCCCACATTTTGCATTCATCAAGCCCCCCCCACATTCAGCGAAACCCGCTGAACAATACGAGATGGGCTGGAAATCAATTTTCCATCAAAGAAAGTTTTCAAGGGATCAACTTGATTGTGGAACTAGAACTCTATATCCGCAGGGAAAACATTCACCCAGACTACGACTCTCAACAAGAGTGTCATAGTACACCAGCAAGCAGGGAGCACAGGACTTACAGTAGTGATGCTGAAGTTGTGAGCTCAAACCGCACTCTGAGCGCTAGTTTTCTTTAAGCAAATGGCTTCTGCCAATCATTTTGTCCTGCAGAAGATACAATTGCAGCTCAGAAGACACCGAGGTCTCCTTGTTTTACAGAGAGCAGGGCAGATTCCACAGATCTACCAGGCTCTGCTCTCCACTGGCCGCCGGTGTCAGGAGGGGTCAGGCAGAGCCCAGAGCAGTGCCCCCGACTCCCCCTCAATCTTTGCTCCCCAAACCACCTTTGTGCTCACCCTCTTTGCTGTGAGACTCAAACCCTGCCTGGCTTTCTGTATGTTGGTGTGGTTTTCGTCTGTCGTGTTGATGTGCATGTGGGGCCTGTGTGATTTTTGTGGATGCCTTGCATAGTTTTGTGTGTGTGAGTGTGTGTATGATTTTTGCATGCAGATTGGTTTTTTGCTTAGTATTCTTTTGGTATGTGAGTTTTGTGCTTCCTTGTTGTGGGCTTTTGCTGTATTTTTTCACGTGGATTTGTTCTTTCTATATTTTGTGTGGCTTTCCCTTATGTGTTCATTCTCTCTGTGTGTTTGTCTCTCTGTTTGTATCTTCATGTGTAAATTCACTGGAACTTTTCAAAATCTCCACAGCTTTGCCAATTTTCACCAGGAAGTTTTCTCCATTAACAAATTCTCACTTGTTCCCTACCAGTTGGTGACCATTGCCCCAGGGGCATGTCAGTCTCAGGGGCCTGATTTCCCATTGACCCTTCTCCCTTCTATTGGGACTGGCACCCAAAACCCCACTAACTTATAGTAAAGGGCCAACAGTCCCTTACACAAGCCAGCCCTGTGAGAGTTACCAATGTCCAGAAAAGATAACCCAAGCTGGTCCCATGGTGTAATGGGCAGCCCTCAGGTTTCTAAATCCTGCAATCTGGGTTCAAATATCAGTGGGACCTTGTATTAGCTGGTGGTAAAGACCAGGTGCTCAAAGTGCTTTCCTATCTCCAGCTATATGAGAGTGAGTCATGTAACTCCTCCCCACTAGAGCCAGGTCTTGGTTGGGGTCTAGAAGTGGCTGTGGTTGGGATTCTTACTGCCTCACCTGATGCCTGCAGATTTGCTGCTTGTGGCCACACTTTTCCTCTTGCCCACATGGCATTTGAAGAAAGGTGTGCGAGGGCCACGCTTGATAGGCAGGAGGGAGGAAGAGTCCCGGGCGGGAGCCCAGCACACGTCTTCTCCTCCGGACACCTAGAGCAGAGGCGGCTGGTGATGACAGCTCCAAAGGAAGGTTTATAAGCCACAGAGCAACTGAGGGCAGGGCTAGACAAGGGCAGGACCATGCCTGTGTGTGACCAGCAGACAGGCAACAAGATATCCGGCCAGCCTGTTCCCTGCCATGCCAAACACCCACTGCAGGTCACCCACAGACCATCATGCGGGGCGGCTGCTGATGCTCTGTGGCCATTATCGAATTTGGTAGAAAAGCAGGGTCAGCCCCCCTGGTGGGTTCTCTGACTGTTCCCACTCATGGTGCTCACTTTTGCTGTGAGGCAGGAGATTTTACCCTAAGAGGCTTCCCCAGCTGGCAAGAAGCAGAGAAACACCCAGGCTCCAAAGACGCTATGTAGCAAACCCCCTCAAGCACAGGGACTGGCGCACATTTGGAAGAGGGAAACTGCTCCACACGGTGGCCCGGGCAGCTGCCCATTTTCTTTGGCAAGTCAGGAAGGGCAAAGGCTAGACTGGAAGAACTTGGGGCTCATGCCCCAGCCTTTCTGACCCCCAACCCCCAACTCTTTCCCAGGATCTAGCTGAAGCCAGAGCATTGGCCTGAGCGGCCAAGAAGAGGTTCCAGCCCTGAAGGGAGCAGGACTTTCAGCACAAAGGTAAATCTGCAACAACACAACAGGCCAGGGACTTGAACCCACATGTTCTTGATCCCCAGTTAGACCCCTTATCCATTAGGCCATGTAGTCACAGGAACTGAATTGCTTCACGCACTTTGGAAAAGGCAGACACTGTGTTTCTTCGGTCATCTACTGAGGGGGGCTGAGTATCAGAGGGGGAGCCGTGTTAGTCTGGATCTGTAAAAGCAGCAGAGAATCCTGTGGCACCTTATAGACTAACAGACGTTTTGGAGCATGAGCTTTCGTGGGTGAATACTCACTTTGTCAGATGCATGTAGTGGGGCTGAGACTCGCTGGGCACAAGAAGTCGAGTCCCAGTGAGATATGAGATTTAATTCAATGGAGCCAAGTGCAGGACTTTGTCAGGGGCTCAGGCTGCGGGATTGGGGTTCCCATGCCTGAGCCCCCTCCCGGCCAGCGCTTCCATTTTAGGCGCCTAGTCAATCGCCTAGGTTGCCAGGATTATTGGTGGGCAGCGTTTTGCTGGAGGGGACAGCGTCCGGTGGAGCGACGCAGTCGTGCTTGCAGATGTCGGCTGCTCAGCTCCAGTGGACCTCCCGCAGGCACGACTGCGGCAGCTCCACCGGAGCTGCGGGACCAGGGCGTGGGACGAGAAATTGCCGTGTGCCTAGGGCGCTAAAACCCCGAGCGCCGGTCCTGGGGTGCAGAGGACAAGCCGGCTGTCTAGGTGCTTAGATATAGTCTCACTGAGGGGAGGAGGATCCTGCTGACAGGCAGTGGCTGTGCAGAAAAAGAGGAGGGGCTCTGGGACTTTTTGCCTTACGTTTGCCTGCTGCTCGCCTCTTGTTGTGAACATGAAGATGTTCTCACAATACCAGGTAGCTCAGTTGTAGAACTCAGATTCCTAAATCTGAGGGTCCAGAATTCAGCACCAGTCCCTTGGGGGGGTGCGCAGCTTTTCAAGTTTGCCTTGTGTTCCAGTCCCCAAATGCTGTTTGCAGCCACATGCAGATTCCCAGAAACCATGCCATTTGCTGGAAAGGTTGCCTTTTCTCAGCTCAGGAGAGAGGCCACATCCCAGGAACAGGTGTTAGAAAGCACAATCCTGGCTGCCATGAAGTGCTGTGGGGCCAGGTGCTGGAAAGCCCAGAGGAGAGCAGCAGAGGTGGGTTGGGGAGGAAGAGAAGCAATGGAGTACAGAGGGCAAGTTGTAAGGGAGTCTTGCTCCTGGCTATGGTGGGGAACTTCCTGGCTTATACATAACCCTGGTGGAATTGGCCAGCAGGAAGGATCAGAGTCCCCACCCCTTACCCAGAGGCTCCCTAACCTTGAGGACTCTCTCATCTACTTCTCATGTGGGGCAGAGACCTCATAACCCTGACAAGGCTGGGCCCAGGATCCAGGGGCTAACCCCCAATCTTGTCATGATCATTGACAGGGCTATGGTGTCCCCTACTCTGGGCACTTTCCTGATCCACTCCTTCATTGCATGTGCTTCAAGCAAATACCATTTATTACCAGCAATTACTGTAAACAGAAAGAAAGATGGAAAAGGAAACATGTCACCCTGTTCTGTGGTGTCAGGGAGATCACAGTGGTGTCTCTGGAGTGTCAGGCAGGTCACAGTCTCTCCCTCACATGTCTCAGGTCCTGGTGTGCTGAGGACACCACGGGCTGGACACTTGCTCTGGCAGTGCCACATGCTCGAAGGTGACAGGCCCTTGTTCCAGTGTCTGGCTCCCATGTAGGGGATACGATTCTTCCTGACCCCTGAAGGTCTCGGCGTGCAAGGCCTCTGCCTGGTGGCATTCCTTGTGCTGGGCCTTCTGCCAAGGTCCCCCTCATCTCCCAAGCTGCCACTGCACCCAACTCCACTCCAGGCTGCTGGGCTCTGGCCTTCCATTGCCCTGAGCTGCCTCCTCTAGACTCTCCTGCCCGCTTGCTGCAGCTCTCTCTTCCAGCACGATCTGCTCCCTGAAGCTTCTATGGCTTCGTGCTGCTGCGGCTCGGCTCCCGCATGGATCTTCCTGGTTCTCCCCTGGCTGGTGCAGCTCTCGCTCCCCGCTGCTTTCAAGGCTCCTGCTCTCTCCTTAGCTCTGCCCATCTGGCCCAGGCAGTTCCGCTCACATGGAAGAGGACCCCTGGCCTTGGTGACTCCTCATTACACTGCCTGGCCTGTCAGTGCGCTAACTTGGGGCTTTGGCCTCTCCCATAGCCCTGGGGACTCCCAGTCCAGGGTCCTGATTTCCATTGTCCTTACCCCTTCTATTTGGACATGGGAACTACCAACCAAAACCCCAGTAAGTTTAGTAAAGGGCCAACAGTCCTTACAGAGCCAGCCCTGTGAGAGTTCCATATGTGCAGAGAACAGTATCATAGCTGGTGTATAGGCAGCACTTCGGACTCTGATCTGCATCTGAGTTCAAATCTTCAGTGGGGACCTTGTGTAGCTTGTGATAATCCCTGAAGCTCGATGTTGCTCAACTTCCTTTCGTCCAGCTGTACAAAGAGCAGATCTCTCCCCTGCCTGTCTGGTGACTTGCCACTGAAGCTGGGTCGTATGACCAAATTGTTGGGGCTTCTAGAACTTGCTACCCTGGTTGCGATGCCTGTGGCTTTTGAACCAAGGTGGTTGGGTTTTTGCGCTTCACATGGGCCCAAAGTTTGGCCCTTGTGCTTCTTGGCCCACACAGTGCTTGAAGGAAAGGAGTGCCAGGGCCAGGCTCATGTCAAGGTAGGCAAGGGGAGGCAGGTCCCAGGCTGGAGTCCGCTCACTCTCCTCTCTGGGGACTAGAGCGATGGCGGCTGGTGCTGGACACTCCAAGGGAAAGCTTAAAAGCTACAGAGGAACCTGATGGGCAGGGCCGAGGAGGGGAGGCCATGCTATGCATGGCACAGACATGCCACAAAAGGACACCAACAGCCTGCCTCCCTGGATGGCAAACCCAGAAGATGTGCTTATCACTTTTTTTTGTTTTTGTGTTTTTTTGCGATCAAGAAAGAAAACCTGTCAAAAATCTGTGAGCAGGAGACCCGCTGGCTCGGAACGAGCGAGGAAAAGCGCAAGTGAAAAATAAACTGTGGAGAGCGAGCGAACAGAACGTGAAAGCAGAGAAAATAATAAAGAGAAAAAAAAATTTAGAAAAGAAGGAAGAAAGGAAGAGCATGAAAGGTGAGGGGAAAAAAAGAAAGCAAAACATACAAGCTAGAGAAGGAAAGGAATGAAAATACGAATGAACCACAAGCGCTAGTTTGAAAGCTGGAAAAATGGGACAAGTCAGAGAAAGACAGACTACTGTTAAGCAAGGCTTGCACCCAGATCTCCATGTGGGGCACAGCTCCTCATTTCATCCTGGCCTGCTTGAGGGGGCCATGCATAAGGTGCCTATTGGCAGCCCCATGTTCTCGTGGAGGGCGCAAGCTTCCCCCATACCCTCAGAGGCCTTGAGGCGGGTTTCAGGCCCTGGTGAAAAATTTTGGGGCCCCAGCAAGGGCGGAAACGAAGCTAAACAGGGCCCACATGAAGCCAGGGAAGCAGTCCCCGCCGCCCCTTCTGGACTGAGGGCCCCAGTAATTTGTACCGGCTTCCCCTCCCAACCCCGGGTCGGCCCTGCATCCTCCCTGGGTGCAGGTTCTTCCCAATCCGACCCCCTTCCCGAACGTCCTGGGAATGGGGTGAAGGTAGGGAAAAGGCATGTGCCTGGGCAATCACGGTGCGGTGTCTCTCTCTGGGCGAAGGAAGAGGTATTTTTTGGTACCAGAAGGAAAGAGCGGGAGCGGGGGGCGTTTGTGGAGCCGGAGCACTACACATCAGAGAGGGAAACTGAACGCAGCCCAGCGTGAGCCTAGTGCAATTGGAACTGAGATGCCCACACCTGGGACCATTCCAGAACCTTACCTTGATGGTGCCGTCCGTCACCGCTCCCACACAAAGCTCCCGCCTAGACTCCCTGGACGCAGGGTGAGTGGTGGTGCATGCACAGGGGCTCTGTGTGTGTGTGTTTGTGTGGGTGTGTTGTGTGCGCGCGCCGCGAATCTATTTTTGGGACGTGAAGTCACAAACGCTGGGCTGGTTCTATGTGTGTACCAATTTCGCAAAAGCTCCTCCCCCCATCTCTTTTTTGGCGCTAGGTGGATGGCTTTCAGCACTGCGTTGTCAAGGGCAGCGGACAGGTCTAAGGGTGCAGATCGGGCAGCTGGGGGAAGGGTGCACGGGAGGTCACAGGGATAAGAATCACATTTAGCCCTTGCACGGCAATGGTGGTGCACTCACGCACTGCCACGCCTTTTAGTATCACAACTATTGATCTGCACAACAGCAGCACCTACAGAGCCCAGGACAGAATCAAGGCCCCCTTTGTGCTGGGGACTGCACAGACACAGAGACAGTCCCTGCCCCAGCTGAGATCAGGGCCCCATTGGGTCAGGCGCTGCCCAGACACAGTGAGAGACAGGCCATGCCCCAGAGAGTTTACAGGTTCCATACCCAAAAAGTGGGAGGAGAAACAGGCCCAGTGTCACGCAGCAGCACTGAAAATAAAGCCCAGGAGTCCTGGCTCCTCCTGCTCTAACCACTAGACCCCACTCTGCTCCCAGTCTTGGGAACAGAACCCAGGATCCCTGGCTCCCCAAAAGGGCAAGAGTGGGGTCTAGTGGTTAGAGGAAGGGAAGACGGTTGTCAGGACTCCTAGGTTCCAGTCCCAGCACTGGGGTTAGAGTGGAGTCTCGTATGTTAGCACAGGTGGGGCTGGGAGCCAGGACTCCTGGGTTCTTCCCATCCTCCCCAAACCGTCTAGCACAGCAGGAGGGGGCTGGGCAGGAAGTGGTGATGGGGTGAAAACTACCAAAAAATGCAAATCCTCGAAGGAGCCTGTGCAAGAAACAATGGTGCAGAAACCACAGCCCCCCTCCCCACCTCTAATCTCCCCTTGGCTGGCACTGGATTGTGCTGCCTGTGCCCCCAATCCACCCCTACGAGTCCTGGGGGGCAGAGAATAACCATGATGCTGGGTCCCCCATCCAATTGAAGTATTCAGTGTCACAGTGACCCAAGGTGTGTGGACAGAATGGGGATGGGTGTGTGTGGGGGGGTGGGGATGGATGGATGGATTTCTGCATGTGTTTGTGTATGTGTGGTTTTCTGTATGGGTTTTGTGTGTGGGGGTATTATTTCAGCTGTGGGGGTGGTGTTTGTGGCTATGCAAGTGTGTGTTTCATGTGGCTGGATTTGTGCATGTGTTTGCATCTGTTAGCAGTTGTGTTGATGCTGGCTGGATTTGTGCGGGTGTTTGTGTATATTAGCAATTGTGTGTGTGGGCTGGATTCATGCATGTGTTTGTGTATGTTTGCAATTGTGTATGTGTGTGTGTGTGTGCATGCTCTGCTGGCGCAACAATTGTTTCTCTGTATGTCACAGCTGCCATACCGTCAACCCCAGTGGTGATTTCTCTATCTTAAAAGGGCTGGCTGGCCTGACCCTTCTCCCCTTTGCGGAGCGTGGTGGGGGCTGAAGCTCACCCCCTGGGGGGCAGGAGTACCCAGGTGCTGGGTACTGGGCTCCAATGCACCTGGAGAGCAGCTCAGGTGAGGCGAGGCAGAGCCTGTGGTGTCCGTTCTGCATTGCCTGGTGCTGGGCCGTTGCACAATCCCCAGCCACGCCGCACAGCGCACCCCGAGAGTGGGCAGGGGGCCAAGCAGATGATCCAGCATGAGGGGAGAGAGGATGTGTGGTTGGGGGAGGAAAAGCCTTGGGCTGCACTGGGGGAGTGCAGAGCAGGGTGACACCCCAGAAACCTGCAACAAAGGGATGGTGTCATAAACAGATAGCTAAGGGTTAATGTCTCTTTCACCTGCAAAGGGTTAACAAACAACACCTGACCAGAGGGCCAATCAGAAACAAGATCCTTCAAATCTCGGTGGAGGGAAGCCTTTGTTTGTGGTTTTTGGGTTTTGCTTTGTTCTCTCTGGTCCTGGAAAGGGACTAGACGTGCAACCAGGTTTCTTGCCAATCTCCCTGCTACAGTCTCTTATATATTCAGAATAGTGAGTATTGAGTAGAAAGGCGGTTATAGTCTTTTGATTGTTTCTGTATTTGCAACTGTGTATCTGGCTGGTAGAGTTTAATGTGTATTGGCTGAAAGTATTTTAAATTGTATTTCTGCTGGAGGAGGCTTTTTCGCTCCATTGTCTATAAGCTGAAAGACCCTGTAATATTCCATCTTGTATTTACAGAGATTTCTTATTTTTCTTTCTTTTATTAAAAACTTTCTTTTAAATACCTAATTGATTTTTTTTCCCTCTTGGTTAAGGCTCAAGGTATTGAGTCTGTACTCACCAGGAAGTGGTGGGAGACAGGGGAGAAAGAAGGGAGGGGGAAAAGGGGGAATCTCTTTGTTTAGATTCACGGAGCTTGAATCTGTATTGCCTCTGGTGAGGGAAAGAGGGGAGGGTGGAGGTGGAAAGCCTCTGTTTTAAGATTCAGGAGTTGAATCCCAGTGATCTTCCAGGGTAACCCAGGGAGGGAAAGCCTAGGAGAGGCACTAGTGAGGAAAGAGTTTACTTCCTTGTATAAATCCAGGTGGTCTGGGTCTTGGGGGTCCCCAGGGAAGGTTTTGGGGAGACCAGAATTTATCAGGCACTCAAAGTTTCTGATTGGTGGCAGCGTATCAGATCTAAGCTGGTAATTAAGCTTAGAGGAATTCATGCTGATTACCCCATCTTTGGACGCTAAGTTCAGATTGGGGAAAGATATCATGACAGGATGGACAGGTGGGGTGGGTGGATAGAAGAGGCAGCAAGCCTAAAATCTAAAAGGGGAGTGTGGGGTCTAGTGGTCAGCGGGGGGGGTGAGGTGTTGGTGGTCAGGAATTCCTGGGTTCTATCTCCAGCCCTGGGAGGGGAGTGGGGTCACAGTGGTTAGAGTGTGTGTCAGGGGGAGCCAGGATTCCTGGGGTTCTCTCCCTGTCTCTGACTCTCTCTTGTGCAATCCCTCGGCAGTTACCTAACTCGCCAGCGTGGAGCAGCGGGGCTGGGAGACACGGCCAGAGTCCTGTGCTGCCCTTTCTTCTACCCAACTGGGGCAGCGTTAACAGAGCAATACAGACGCTCTCCAGAGCACGGAGCAGCATCCGCCCATGCAGCCAGGCAATGAGCATTTCCCACAGCCTGGAGCCGAGGGGGAGGGCAGCTGCTGTTCCCAGCTCCCGGGGACAGGCCCTGTCAGCCAACAGACACTTCTTACTCACCACAGCTAAGGGTGTCAGGTTCCTCCGGTGGGGCTGCGGGGTGTGGAGCAGGCCTTCATTTTCCTGTTCACACTCCTCTCATGCCGTGTGAAAATCGGGGAGGGGAGGCAGAAGCCCCACTTCCCCTCCCGAAATGACGTCCAGTGGGGGAAGCCAGGGACAACAGGTGGGAGCGGCAAATGGTGACCAGACTCTCACTGCCAGGGTCTAGTCTAGCTAGTCTAGCTCAGGGTCCAGCTCAACTTTCTCCCGTGCGCCAACTGGCCCCCAGTCCCCTTCCACCCACCAGAGTCAACCAGGCAACTAGGGCAAGGAACCGGGTGAGGCAGCAAGTCAAGCTGATCAAAGCAGGCCAAAGTGAGTCTTGTCTTCATGGGCTGCTCACAATGACGTCCTTTTTGTGATTGTGCAAACTGCTGCAAAAACATCCTGAAACAGAGAAGCAACAGGCCAAATAATCCCATGCAGCTGCCAAAGTAGCTCAGCTGGCAGGGAGCACATTAGACTGAAGATGTAAAGGTCCCTGGTTTAATCCCAGCTTTGGCAGGCCCTTTCATCCCCCTTTGTGCAGGGGTGGCCTTTCCTCTGACAGTCAGGAAAACAGACGCAGACCACAGGCCGGCTGACACAATTCAAATCCCCCAACACCAAACAGTCCAGAGGAAGGGAGCCAGTTCTTCCATTGATCTTTTCATTCAGCCTAACTGGGACAAATCACACTAATATAGGCCTAACCAGTGCTGCAGAGCACAAAGCCACCAGTAATGCTTCCCTGGGCAGAGCTCCACCACCTTCTGTACTCACACGTGAGTGAAGAACAAGACTCCAACCCATGGTTCTTCCCTGGCCTGGGGACCAAAGAGATGGGCCCTCTTCCATCACCCCTTCCTATCAATCTACCCTAAACCCATGAATGTGCATTTTCCTGACACACACCATGTCCAAGTCCAGCTTCCCTAAGCACTGAACATCAAGTGCTCCTCCTTGGCCCCCAAATCCCTTCCACACAGCTGTTTTCACAGATCCCTTCCAGGGCACTGCCCTGCTAAGATGCACAGAGGGCTTTTCATCCCCACTCTCTTCCTGCCATATTCCATCCACCAGTAACTCATGTAGGAGAGACAGCTCCTGTCCTCATTGTTGAAGTCAGGCCAGACAACTAGGGGCAGAAGCCCACAAGTATCTTTCCTACTGCAGAGCCAAGCTCAGGACTCACCTTGGGTGCAGGCACCACTGTGCTCCCAGAAAACAAGCCACCTGCACAAAGGGGGATGAAAGGGCCTGCCAAAGCCTGGGATTGAACAGGGACCTTTACATATCAGTCTTTTTACAATGAGCACTACCTGGCGCAGGTCCATAGTGAGGTCGGCTTAGAGGAGCTCACACCAGCCCCAGAGGGTGTTCACCTTTCTGCGGGGACAGGCCAGGAGTTGCATTGACCGGATTTACGTGAAGGAGAGCACGTCGCCAGCCCAGTGCAGGGTGGTGCCTTTGGACTGTTCGGATCACACAGCTCTTACCGTGTGCTCAGTGTGGGCAATTCCCTGATCAGGGGCAGCTCTATATATTTTGCCGCCCCAAGCATGGCAGTCAGGCATCCTGCGGCGGCATGCCTGCGGGAGATCCTCTGGTAAGGCGGATTCGGCGGCATGCCTGCGGGAGGTCCTCTGGTAAGGCGGATTCGGCGGCATGCCAGCGGGAAGTCCTCTGGTAACGCGGATTCGGCGGTATGCCTGCGGGAGGTCCTCTGGTAACGCAGATTCAGCGGCATGCCTGCGGGAGGTCTGCTGGTCCTGCATCTTCAGCATACCCCCTGTCTAATTGCCACTGAAGCCACGGGACTGGCAGAGCTCCCACAGGCATGCCACCTAATCCGCATTGCCAGAGGACCTCCCGTAGGCATGCCGCCGAATCCGCGTTACCAGAGGACCTCCCACAGGCATGCCACCTAATCGGCATGACCAGAGGACCTCCCGCAGGCATGTCACCTAATCCGCATGACCAGAGGCCCTCCTGCAGGAATGCTGCCAAAGGCAGCGTGACTGCCACCCTCACAGTGACTGGCAGGCCGCCCCACCCAGCTTGCCATCCCAGGCAAGCGCTTGCTGCGCTGGTGCCTGGAGCCACCTCTGTCCCTGACCCAGGGCAGAGGACATTGGAAGCTGAACATCCAGATCTTGCAAGATAAAGGAGCAGGGGGACGAGGCCTGGTGGTGTTGGCAGAACGGGAAAGCATCAGTGGGTTCTATGGCAACCAGGGGATTGACGGAAGTCAGTGAAGTAGGAGTTGGAGGCTTTGTTCCAGCAATCAGGCAAACACCGCAACATCAAAGAAACCAACGGCGCCAAGTCCTGCAGTGTTCCCTGTGGGATTTCCCCAAGCCCATCCAGGCTGGGAAGCCAGTCAGCCTGTGAATGTATGACTGGATGAAGTGACAGCTGGCCAAGTTCCAGGAGATGAGGCTGCAGCTGGCCAATATGAGCGGGAGCACCAAGTCAACGGAGAGGCGGCCTCCCCTGACATTTTTGCAGCCTGCAGGGAATGGAGTCCAAGCAGGGGGATGTGAGGACTCAGGGCAGGACCCGCGGATCCCATAGTGCAGGACCACAGTCGCTGCGGGAGGAGAGAGAGAGTCCTGTGAGAGGAAGCCGCTGGTGGGAAGCAATAAGTGGAGAGTGCAGACCAGCCAGCTGAGAGACACAGGGGTCTAGAAAACAAAACAGCAGCAGGTTCCATGGTGTAATGGGCAGCACTCAGGACTTTGAATCCTGCAATCTGAGTTCAAGTCTCAGTGAGACCTCCTGGAGATAGTGTGGTTTGCTGCAAACCCTTGGCGCTCAGTGTGTATGGTTACCCTTCTTCTGCATGAAGTGAGGCTTTTTTTCTCCTCCTCCTCCTGGGTCACTGATGCCCATTGCAGATAGGTCTTTGGTCCAGCTGGCCGCTATAGGGTGGGGTCCTAGAACTTAACAGTCTGGCTAGAGATTCCTGCGGGTTGACCTGATGGTTGAGTTTCTTGCTGCTTCACCTGATG
>NW_027425275.1:0-1043 GCF_003597395.2 Chelonoidis abingdonii
GTGAGAAATATGAAGTGGAACAGATTGGGTGCATGACATTGACAGACCCCTAATGTGCATCCGCATGTACATTAGGGTTCTGTTAATATCATGCAGGAGAGGGGAGATGAGGTTTGTTCTGACTCAAGGATGTCCCAACCACTTGGGTCTCTTCCAGGATCCTCCCTTTGCTGCCAGCTACATTCATTCTTGCTGAGTTGAGATGCTCCCTGCTATGCTCTTCTGTATAGTTTCATCGATTGCAAGGTCAGGAGGGACTACTGTGATCATCCAGTCTGGCCTCTGGGATAACACCAGCCAGAGAACTGCCCCCAAAATAATTCCTAGAGCAGAGCTTTTAGAAGAATAAGGTGAAGGGTAGGAAAATATTTGGGCATGTGTCTAGAGAGAGTTAAAACATTTAAACTTTTTTTTCCCAAATGATGTTTCTTTTCAAAATTTTGCTAGGCTAGTTTCTTAAAGGTTTAAAAAAAATTCCAAAAATGCAACTCAGCTAAACAATATGAAAAAAATCTACATGCAGAAATGAACAACAACAACAACAACAATAATAATAATAATAATGAATAATTGGAGGTCGAGCCAAAACAAAATGTTTTTTTTCGGATTTTTCAGTTCGGCCACCGAACAAAGAAAATCAGTCATTTGTCCAGCTCTGCTTTGGCTTCTAAGTCACATTTTGAAAACTAAACACATAGGAGCCTAAATCCTTTTGACTAAATCCCAGTATGAGCCCCAGCTGTCAGAACTCAGCTGACACATTGTGTGTGTGTAAGACCCATTTTTAGAGATTCCCCTCAAACTCAGTTTCCTGTGCTGGCGAGGACACAGTGAGTATGTCTACACTGCAGTAAAAATCCCCACAGCAGAGAGTCTCAGAGCCTGGGCCAACTGATGTGGGCTTGTGAGGCTTCCACTGTGAGAATTAGAAATATCAATGTCGGGGTTGGGAAGGAATTTTCCTCCAGGGCAGATTGGCAGAGGCCCTGGAGGTTTTTTGCCTTCCTCTGCAGCGTGGGGCATGGGTCGCTTGCTGGTGGATT
>NW_027425275.1:4225-13545 GCF_003597395.2 Chelonoidis abingdonii
ACAACTAGTGCAAAAATGAGGATGTTCCCGGCCATGGTCACAATGTAGATCACCAGAAACAGCAGGAAGAGAAGAGTCTGCAGCTACAGGGTATTCCTGAATCCTAGGAGGATGAATTCTCTGACAGACATTTGATTTCCCCCTTCTGCATCTGCCATGAGTTTTGTCTAGGGGAAAGCCAAACAAACTCTGAAGGATCATTTGGAAACTGTGCAGTTAAATGTTCATATTTTGACATCACTCTGTTCCACGCGTGTGTTCTTCTGGGTACTTTTAAAAGGATGTCTGAGAAAGATCAGGAATAGCAAAATTATTGGCATGAGGGGAAAAATCAACAACATAGTATAAAGCTTTCATCCTCATCATCTTTTCATTCATGTTTTGGGACATTTGTTCCATACTTTCCCCTTATTCATTCCAGGGTTGCCCTGTCATAGACAGGCACATTTCAATGAAGGCTACCAAATAGGATCTGGATTAAAACCTTCTTCCTAATGATCTAAGCTTGGCTTCACCCTTCCCCTACTATTGGTGCTGATATGTACACCCCTCTATAATTCTTTGTGGCCAGGATCTACAGACCAGCATACATACATACCATTGCAAATGAGCACGTTAAAAACAGTGCTATGCCACTGGTATTCAAGGCCCGATTCACAACTGCCTTGTAGATAGTTGAAATGTTTTAATCAAAACTGGTTTTAGGTGGAAAATTGGATTTTGGTTGAAATACTTTTTTTTGGCAAAAACCATCTGTGGAAATCTTTTGTTATTTTTCTCAAAATATTTCAGCCATAAAACAAAAGATTTTGGCCAAAAAAACTGGAGCTGTACTTTGCTTCTCAGACCTTTCTCATCCTCAGTGGGGCAAGACCTCTATGATACCCATCTCCCCTTCACAAAAAAGGGAGACTGTGGTGCATTGTGGGTGATGGAGTCCAGCTGGGGATCCCAGCCCATGGAGGAGAATGGAGACTTGAGGAACAAACAGCAAATCACATTTTTGNGGTTCTGTGGCCTGCCTTGTGCAGGAGGTCAGACTAGATGATCATATTGGTCCCTTCTGACCTATGAGTCTATGAGAACTTTCCCGCTCGGGCTCTGAAATCTCTCAGGTGTGTGGTCTAGCTACTGGGCAATGAGATATTCTGAAATGGGGGTCCCTCTGTCTCTTTCATTGAAGCTGTTCTACTCTGGATAAATAATTAAATGAGACATTGGGTCCGAGATACAGTGTGCCAGCATGAGAATGACTCCGTAGCCTGGTGGTTAGAGCGCTTAGCTAGGAAGGGAGTGGCCCACAATCCTGTCCCCTTGACCTTTTGTTATTCAGCCCCAGTGGAACAGTGTCAGTAGCAGCGACAGAGAGCGTTCCATGTCAGAATAGCTCACGGCCCAGTCATTCCAGCACTCACCTGAGAGGTAGCAGATTCCTGTTCAAATCTTTTCTCCCCTCAGACAGAGGGGGGACTTAAAGAGGCGGTCTCACATATCCCAGGGGAGAGGTCCAACTACTGGGCTAAAAGTCACAAGGGCGTTACTCTTCCCCCCACCCTGGCTTATTGCAAGAAACATGTGTGACAGGACTCCCATTGTGCAACCTGGAACTCCAGCCTGGGCTGTCTCTCACAATGCTTTGCTAGTGACAAGCAGCCAAGCTTAGTTTGCCACTTTTTCAAAGGATAGTGGACGTGCACCAGCCTTTGTAATCTGAGAAGATTCCCCAAAGCACTTTAGACAAACTCATTGGTAAGATAAAACAATAAAACAAGTTTATTAACTGCAGAAAGATAAATATTAAGTGTATATAAGTTTATAAGTGTCTCAACAGGAGAGACTGAAACAGTCCCATATCAAAGTATCCCACAGGAGTCTGGTGAGGGCGCAGATCTGCAAGGCAAAATCCTGTTTCGCCTCAGACTATGCCACTGTAGAGCATCTGGTGAACACGCACTATGCCAATGAGAGAGCCCTCTCCTGTTGGCATAATTTACTCCACCTCCATGAGAGGCAGAAGTTATGGGGGTCTCCAACATCCCAGGTGAGCTACCAGTGGGCTACCAGTTATGATGAGTGGCAGTTAGTTGACTTAAAGTCCATTTGTGAATCTAGTCTGGGGTTTCTTAGAGCATATTTGCAGTCCAGTCCTGGAAAAGGATGCTCTGAATTCAAACTATTGAGTAATCCTAGAAAAAGAAAGTGTTGTCTAAACTTTACACTTACCCAATCTGGGGGGAGAACTGTGCCATTTGAGTTACGTACCAAATGAAAACAACTTAAATTCTGGACTTTACATATTGAGTATTATCAGTGAGTCACCTGAAAATGAGTGTCGGCCCAGGGATTGTCCGTAAAATATTCTTAATGATAAAATGTGAAAAACCTGATCTGCTAAAGGATGCAGCTGGTGAGAAAATTGGAGCAAAAAATTGTTTTAATTGAAAAAAATAAATTTTTTTCCAAACTAAAACTTGTTTAAAAATATCCAGATTTTAAGGGAAAGAAACATATATTCAGTAAACAAACACACACAGATTGATCGATCAATCGATCAGTAGATAGATTAGATAGATACCAGTACAGAAATGGCTGTTAAAATGTATCATATATTAGAAAGTGGCTCTTTCAAAATAAGTTTTTTTTTCCATTTCTGAACAATATGCACCCACGGAGAATTCACAAACCAAGACATTATGTTTATTGATTAAATCGTTTTGCGGAACCTCTTCCCTTTCCCCTGGCATGAGTTAATAGCCCATTAAGAGGGACAACCCAGACTACAACTCTTGGATCCAGATTCTCTCCCTTTTGATTTATCTTACACAAATTAGCTTGGACTGCCTGAATTCTTCTGAAATTCATAAATTTACTGAGAGATTTCCTCAGGGCATCATCAACCTCTTTGTTTCTCAGGCTCTAAATGAGGGGATTGACCAGAAGGGTCAGGAGAGTGTACAGGAGAGAGAACACTTTGTTAAGGTCTCTCAGTATATCAGTTTTTGGTAACACGTACACAATAGTGATAGTCCAATAGAAAATGGTCACCTCAGTGAGGTGAGAGGAGCAGGTGGAGAAGGCCTTCTGCCTCCCAGTGGTGGAAGGGATTTGCAGGATGGCAAAGATTATACAGACGTAAGATGTCACAGTGAGTAGAAATGGAGGCAGGGTGAATATAAAGGACAAGGTGGAAGCCAAAAGTTCCACAAGGTGGTGTCACTGCAGGAGATGTTCAGCAATGGGTTGAAATCACAAAAAAATGATCAATTTCATTGGGGCCACAGAAAGCTAATTGTAAAATCATTCCAGTTACTATGGAACTAGCCAGTAACCCACTCACCCAAGACCCGGCTGCTATCTGGAGGCATAACCTGGCATGCATAATTATTGTATAATGCAGGGGGTTACATTTTGCTAAATAAAGATGATAAGACATCGCTGCTAGGAGATAACATTCTGCAGCTGCTAAGCAGCCAAAGATATAACATAAATTGTATGACACAATGCAATAGAAAGAAATGGTTTCTGTCCCCAGTCAGGAGACTGGACCAACACCTCTGGGCAGGATGTGGAGGTGTCACAGGCCTCCAAGCAGGAACAAGTTCCCCAGGAAAAAGTACAGTGGGGGTGTGAAAGGAGCGCAAACCACAACTAGTGCAAAAATGAGGATTTCCCGCATGGTCACAATGTAGATCCCAGAAACAGCAGGAAGAGAAGAGTCCTGAGCTACAGGGTATTCCTGAATCTAGAGGAATGAAGTTCTCTGACAGACATTTATTTCCCTTCTGCATCTGCCATGAGTTTTGTCTAGGGGAAAGCCAAACAAACTCTGAAGGTCATTTGAACTGTGCAGTTAAATGTTCATATTTGGACATCACTCTGTTCCACGCGTGTGTTCTTCCCTGGTACTTTTAAAAGGAATGTCTGAGACAACGATCAAGTGAATAAGCAAAATTTATTGGCATGAGGGGAAAAATCAACAACCATAGTATAAAAGCTTTCATCTCAATCATCTTTTCATTGCATGTTTTTGGGACAATTTGTTCCATACTTCTTATTTCATTCCAGGCGTTGCCCTGTCATAGACAGGCACATTTCAATGAAGGCTCCAAATAGGATCTCGGATTAAAACCATCTTCCAATGATCTAAGCTTGGCTTCACCCTTCCCCTACTATTGGTGCTGATAATGTACACCCCCTCTCCTAAATATCTTTGTGGCCAAGGAGCTACAGACCAGCAATACATCATACCATTGCAAATGAGCACGTTAAAACAGTGCTATGCCACTGTATTTTCAAGGCCGATTCACAACCTGCCGTTGTAGAATAGTTGAAACATTGTTTTAATCAAACTGGTTTAAGGTGGAAACTTGGATTTGGTTGAAATACTTCTTTTTTGGCAAAAACCATCTGTGGAAATCTTTTTGTTAGTTGTTTTTCTCAAAATATTTCAGCATAAAACAAAAGATTTGGCCAAAAAAACCTGGAGCTGTACTTTGCTTCTCAGACCTTCTCTCCCTCCAGTGGGGGCAAGACCTCTATGATAGCCAATCTCTCCCTTCAAAAACCAAAGGGGAGACTGTGGTGGCATTGTGGGTGATGGAGTCCAGCTGGGGACCCCAGCCCATGGAGGAGAATGGAGACTTGAGAACCAAACCAGCAAATCAACATTTTTGCAGTACGTCTTTCGGTTTTCAGCAAATTATCCAAAAATTTGTCATTGAAATCCCGCATGAACAAAACATAATGTTGGGAGGAAGCAACTAAATTTCTGCCTGTGCAGTCACTTGCACCTCTTGCAAAGGCAAAGTCACCAAGGTGTGTGAGACCTTTTCCAATATTTGGTTCTGGGCACATTTACACAGGCTCCAAGGCAGGGCTCACTCGTCCAGGCCTATAGTATTCTAACATATTATCTTTTTCTGGAACAAACCAGCGGACAATCTTGAGGCAATCGTCTCGCACTGCCTTGCTTCTTGAACTATTAGCCCTAGATCATGGTTTTTCCAACCTTTTTCCATTTGCAGATCCCAGCAAAATTTTTCAAATGGAGGTGCCGACCCTTTGGAAATCTTAGACATAGATTGCAGATCTCCAACGGATAGACCACTTATCCTAGAATACTATAAGAAGATGCACAACTGGAATAGAAAGATATAACTCCGCAGAGTAGTTTTATCAATGGGTTCAACAACTCTGTCTGGAAAGGTATATTTCCTGCAGGACTCTCTTGGGTCTGGTACTATTGACTATCTTCCTATAAATGACATGGAATAATGCATAGAACCTACACTTATAATGTTTACCCGAGGATACCAAGCTGGGAGGGGTTGGAACAGCGCTTTGAGAGAACAAGAAATTTAGAATTCAAAAATGATCTTGGACAAACTAGAGAAATGGGTCTGAATTAAAATAGGATGAAATCCAATAGGACAAATACACCGTACATCAACTTAGGAAGGAATAATCAATTCCACAAATACAAAAGAGAAATGACTGCTGGAGAGGAGTACTGCAGAAAAGGATCTAGGGGTCATAGTGGGATCACAAACTAAATATGAAGTCAGATAATGCAATATTGTTGGCAAAAAAAAAAAAAAGCAAACATCATTCCGGATGTATTAGCAGGAGTGTTGTAGCAGGACACAAGAACGTCATTTTCCACTCTACTACCGACTCGATATGGTCTCATGTGTTTCAGTTCTGGTCACCACTACCTTCAGAAAAGATGTGTACAAACTGTGAAAATCAGAGGAAAACGACAGAGGAAAGCGACAAAAATGACTAACGGTCTAGAAAATATGGCTAACAAGAAAAGATTGGTTAGACGAACACCTGTCAGGGATGGTCTAGATAATATTTAGCCCTGCCTCTGTGCAGAGCGCTGGACTAGAAGACCTGTCGAGGTCCCTTCCTGTCCTAATTTTCTATGATTCTATGACTGTGGGGAAACATCCCTCTGAATGGTGAGACAAAAGACCAGAATCCCCAGTCCCTCCTTGCTGTATCTCTACATCTTCCCAAGTCGCAAATGGGCTAGTGAATGTTCTTATGGCAACTGCTTCTTCAGTATAAGCAATACAAGGCCGCCTCCCACATCCCACTCCAACCACTCCAGAGACCCACGCTACATGGTCACCTATAACTCTCCTCTCCAGGGTCTGCCAGTCCCACCCAGCTCGCACTTCCTTTGTTCCCTTTGCCCATTAGCCTCTTCACCCTTTCTCCCATGCTTCTCCACATCCCAATGGCTGGAACATGTGTCCTGTCTCTTTACCCCATCTCAACAACAATTTGCTAATTAATCTGAAAGAAAGCAAGCAAGCAGGAAAGAAAACTAGATGCATATTGAACAAGCAACCATGATAGCCTAATTCTGTGCATTCTGTTCCCAGTCCATCTACCCGCATTGCCTGTTATTTTCTCCCCTAGCATACTGCCTTGTCATGATTAGCTGAGTCAATAAGATCTTTGTAACAAAGAAAAATATCATCATGTACCAGGGCTTGTCTACTCTACAGATGCTACATACTGCAGTTGTGACACTGTAGCACCGCAGTGTGGATATTTGCTGCAGCGATGGAAGGGGTATTCCCATCACTTTAGTTAATTCTACCCCTCGACAGGTGGTAGCCAGATTGATCGAAGAATTCTCCCATTTACCCATCAGTGTCTATACAAGGTTTAGGTCAGTTTACCTATGTCTCTCAGCGATGTGAATTTTTCGCACACCTGAGTAATGTAGCTAGGTCAACCTAAGTTTTACGTGTCGACCAGCCTCAGGTCTCTAATAAAATCAAGACAGTGTCTCAGCTGCCTTGAGAACAAAGGATTGTTTCTTTGGTAGCTCATCAGCCTTCTGACAGTATGAACTAAAGAACATGTCTAGGGATACGAGTCCATATGAGTGATCTCACAGAAGTCAGTAAACTACGACAGAATCCCCATGGCATTCTCTGCCTCGGATGCCAACCTCAGTAGGTGCGGATCCATGATGTGTAAAATAAGCAATCAATCTTTCAATGCCCTTGTGAGCAATCTTTGCTCTAGTAATTAGTCCCAGAGTTCTCCTTCCTGCATCTGCAAAGATTAGTCACTGCTTGAGTGAATAAAGGTTGAAGAATTGAGTCTGAAGGTTTTTCTTAAGTCCATCAGATCTTCCACAGAGTTTTATTGCATATTTGGCCTCCTCCTGAAGCCTTTGGTCATATAAGTATCAGTTACTCTTGCAAGTTGCTGTGGTCACTTGAGTAAGTGCTGATTACTTTGGTGAGTAAGGACAGAAGAATCAAGCCCACAAAATTCAAGATCCGGCCCACATGAATGAAAATGAATTAACTCGGAGCTCAGCGCTGCTTGTGAAATCAACAGGAAATGAAGTGGATTCTAAACACAAACTGCCCCAGAGATTCGTGTTATGTGAAGCTTTACTGTGTATCAACTTCCCACTGTGACCACTGGTGAATAGAATGATCAGACAGCCTTCTGAAACCAAAATTTGGTTTCTTTTAACACTAGATACAAAGCATTTAGAAGGAAAAATGTGAATTTTAAAACAACACATAATCTAGCTTAACTAGTGGCCTTGCTTCCTGAGACACCCCAGGGGAGCCTGTCTCTCTGTTTCCTTTCCCTGGTTCCCCTAGACAACTTGCTTTATAATTCTGCCAGCATTTGTTTGAATCTCTGGTTCCCAGGTCTTTACCTGTCATAGAATCATAGAATACCAGGACTGGAAGGGACCTCAGGAGGTCATCTAGTCCAACCCCCTGCTCAAAGCAGGACCAATCCCCAACTAAAACATCCCAGCCAGGGCTTTTTCCTCTTGAAAAACGTATATCATTGTCTTGTATTCCGCGATTGCTCGGTTTTTAAATGCCTCATGAAGTTTGCAGGAGCCAATGAGACTGTTTGCCAGTTATTCTATGTTGCCACACCGACGCACTGCACATCGGACATCTTTATTCCAACACACGTAACGAAGACAAATGCTTCATATACTTTTGTCTTTTAGCACCTGCCTTCTTGGTTTTTTGATATACTTTGGTGGAAAATTCTTTCACTTTGGATAACTCACTGTACTAAGCCAACAAAGAGTTCTGTACACCTTAAAGACTAACAGAATGTATTGGAGCATAACGCTTTCGTGGAGTCAATACCCACTTCATCAGACGCATATGTGCCTAGTACTGACTGATTTATTCAGGAACTAAAGACTGTGATTGTTCATCCTCACTTTGAGTGTCTCATATTTTGCTCGTTTATTCGGCCACAGTCTGGCACTAACGTCCCGCCCCGAGCGGCAGTACCAGCAAAACTTGCCTTTTTCGTCCAAGTGCCTGGCTGTACACGATCCATGGTGATTGAGTAAAACAATATTTAGAATTACTGATTGTTTGTCACATTTCGTTGTCAACAAATATTTATATTATTTTGAGTGTCAGCCAAGTTTAGTTGTGCTACCACACACATGTAAAGACCACAGGTTTGAACATTGTTGAGTGAATAGTTTATATTCACAACATGGCACCGTAAAGAGAATGCGTGTGTGTGCATACCACTGCAGTTCGCGCAGGCCTCACGCCAGGGGTACGACTCGTCACTAACTGAAATGGTGCTCAAGGGGTAGACATTCAACATGCTGCCATGCCCATCTCTTTTGCCACTTGATTTTCAATATGAGATTATCAATAACCAGAAAAAGAGTTTTATGTTAAAATGTATAGTAATTCAAAAGAGTTAAGTTATCGAGGCGGTAGCCGTGTTAGTCTGGCATCTGTAAAAGCAGCAAAAGAGTACTGTGGCACCTTATAGACTAACGACGTATTGGAGCATGGCGTTCATGATGTGAATACTTCACTTCGTCAGATCATTGCACTGTAGTGGAAACTATACATGATCCAACGAAGCTGGTGTATTCACCCATGAAAGACGCTCATGCTCCAATACGTCTGTTAGTCTATAAGGGTGTACAGACCTCAAAAAGAGTTTGTACAACTACGCTTCAATATGCAAATTCTAAAATAAAAAAAATTGTAAAGACCCTTTTTTTAATTATGATTCTTTTCATGGAACACTATTCACCTCGTGTGGAACCACCTTGTCCTCGGAATACCGTTTGGGAAACACTTGCTCTTAGACTGTTCTCAGTCGGTAGCAGTTGCACAGAAACAAGAAGCAGCAATTCTCAAGTTTGCAGTGGAGGAGGTTTAGGTTGGATATTAGGAAAAACTTTTTCACTTAGGAGATGCTGAAGCACTGGAAATGGGTTACCTAGAAGAGTGGTGGAATTCTATCCCTTAGAGATTGTTTAAGGCCCAGCT